>NC_064640.1:596211746-596514777 GCF_023864345.2 Schistocerca serialis cubense | reverse complement strand
AGAAATGCCACCATAAAACAACAAAAGATGCAGCCTTGGTAATAATCATTACTAGCTACTAGCTGCGGTCTGCAACCATCACCTGGCAGACATATTTCAGCATTACAGCAAACGATCACATGGGAAATCGCATAACGACAGTGCTACCCACTTTACAAGATTATTTTGCGAGTAATTCTAGTTTGATATCTGACTTACTACTGGAACTGTTACTTGCATATAAGTACATTTAATGTTCCTGGCATGGCAGATCCATCTCACATACAGTAACAGAAACCGCATTAGCGATTGTGTGTTTACGTTATGGAAGTTTTGTTGGAAGCGTTTCCTGTGATACTAAAATGTATCTCCCAGATGATGCTAGAATAACCGAAAATATTAGTTAATTAAGATTATTAACTAAGCAGTGGCCTATGAAGGTTTATCAAGACGTTTTTCAAATACACTGAATCTGCGGAGAAACGTTTATCTCCTTTTCTTTTTAAGTAGTATAAGTTCTGGCATTTGTAACTTCCGCTCTTCTAAGCACTTTTTATGTATGTTTATTGTAGAGCTTGTAGTGTTAGTAGTGCGCGGTGTTGCGCAATGTATTTCGGATACATTTCATATTTTAAATCCTGTGTGTTTGTATGGCTATTATGATTGACCTCACTCAGTCATTATTCCCAGATGTGACAGAGTGGGAGGAAAAGAAAGAGAGAGAAAGAGCGAGAACGAGAGACAGCGAGAACTGTAATTCTGTAACCAGTAACTGTAATTTTCTGGCTGCCATAGTTCACCTTCACCACTTAATGCTTCTTATCGGATATTCGACGTGAGCGTCTGTGTAAACAAAACTAAATTACGTAACAAGCTGGGTACCAACGCTTGCAGCGGGAAGCGGTACACAAAACCACGCGCTGGTATAAGCCCTCTGTTAATGCTCACGTCTTAGTAATACCAATTAAACATTGTGCCAAGTTTGTGTCCTCAAACGGGGGTTGGACCTTTAGTGGGGAGCTGTCCTTGTATCTGCTCACTAAGTCGTCGTTCCCTTCCTTCCACGTCAAGGATTCCGAGCTGCTAACTACGGAACAACCTCCGTTTGGTATCGTGCGGATGTAGTTGCGGAGGAAACTGTTACACAATTGCAACAGCGAAGATGTCTTCTCAAGAGATAACGAGCTACAGGAAGCGTATGGCTCCGAAAATCCAGTCACACTAACTTCAGGCGGTAGCAGTGTACATTCGCTGGGACACAATACAGCGTAGGAAACTTTTGATGTCCTGGTTTGACGGTGGAACTATTTTTGGTAACCCTGAACTGTACTTTTACTCATTTGAGGAAGGTCTACAAAACGCTATGCCATTGACACTTTTTCGTACTGACTCATAGCTAACAGTCCTTCAGAAAGAGAAGAATACATCTTCACAGTAGAGATACTAGACCAGAGAAGTCGATTAAGTGTTCTCACGAAGAGACGATAAGCGGTGTGATGCTTTAATCGAAATCCCGAGAAAAATCCCCTAGGATGTTTGATTAAAAGCACGTGACCGTATCAGAAATCTGATTCTCTGTAATTAAACTCCTTCTAGCACCAACGAAGTATTCCAAGCGACATGGAAAAAGGGGTAGGAATTTCCGTTTTCAAGGATGGTCATGTGACAGACGCACAACTAAAGCCAAATATCGGTAGTATCATTTTGTTGTAGAATTATGAATTATGGAATACATTATACGGTCGCGTGTAACTTTCTGCGGAACAAAATTCTCCTTCGTAGAAGTCAACATTTTACACAAACAGCAACTTTGTGTCACCAGGCTGCTCTCTTCGTTCGTGAAATTCAGCAGACAGCATATGACAGTAGACAAGATGGTGGTGCGGTTGTTGACTTCAGATCGGTAAACGAAACAGTTGCGCAGCTTTACCAAGTGATCAAAATACGAAATTGCGTAATACCGGACCACCTTTGTGAACGGATGGAGGACTTCGTAGCAGATAGAACTCAACTGATCGTTCTTTATATAGGGATATCATCGAACGTAAAAATAACGTCAGACGCTCACCAGAGGTTTTATTATTGGACCTTTACTTTTCTCAACACAGAATACATTAGTATTCTGCTGGATAACGTCGGCCGCACCGTGAGGATGTCTTAGATGCTGCTATTGTATACAATGGTGACTACATGCTGTAGTGTGGTGCAGGAACACCTGGACACTGTCTACGCTTTATATATGGACAAGAAGTTGCGAATAACTAGGAGGAAGCATCCATTACAATGTAGCGCATTAGCGGCTTGTAGTGAAACTACGTGCTTATGGAATACCGTCTCAGTTGTGTGGCTGGATTCGTAATTTCCTGTCATTGAAGTCACAGTTCGTAGTAATTCACAAAAAGTCATTGAGTATAACATAAGTGATTTCTGGTGTCCCCCAAGGCAGTGTTACAGTCCTTCTGCTGTTCCTTATCTATATAAGCTATTTAGGAGACAATCTGAGCAGCCGTCTTAGGGTGTTTGTAGTTGATGCAGTCGTTTGTCATGTAGTTCAATCCTTAGAAGATCAAAACCAATTGCAAAACGATTTAGAAAACATATATGAATGGTACAAAAATGACAACTGGCCCTAAATAATTAGACGTGTGATGTCATCCACTTGAGTGCTAAAAGGAAACCGTTAAACTTCGGTTACATGATAAATCAGTCTAATCTAAAGGCTGTAAATTCGACTAAATACCTAGGAATTACTAAAAATTTAAATGGAAAGAACACGTAGAAAATGGTGTGGGAAAGGCAAACCAATGACAGCGTTTTATGGGCAGAACACTTACAAAATGTAAAAGATCTACTAGAGAGACTGCCTACACTATGAATGTCCGTCGTCTTTTGGAGTAGTGTTACGCGGCCTGGGATCCTTACCAGAGAAGATTAACGGAGCACATCAAGAAAGTTCAACGAAGAGCAACGCGTTTTGTGCTATCTCCGCATGGTTGAGAGAGTCTCAAGGACGTGATGCAGGATTTTATATGTACACCATTAAAACAAAGGCGCTTTCCTTTGCAGCAGAATATTCTCACGAAATTTCAGTCACCAAATTTCTCCCCCGAATACGAAAATATTTTGTTGACGCCGACCGACATAGGGAAAGGGATCATCGTAAAAAATAAGGGAAATCAGAGTTCACACGGAAAGACATAGGTGTTCGTTTTTTCCGTGAGCTGTTCGAGAGTGAAATAATGGAGAATTGTTGTGAAGGTGGTTCGATGACCCCTCTGTCAGGCACTTCCTTCCATACCCACGGAGTGATGTAAGGAAATTTAAAGCGGGATGACCAGGCAGAGATCTGAACCAAGGTCCCTCATAATGCGATTCAAATGCTTTAATCACTGCATCGACCAGCTCGGTTTTGTTAATGGAATTAGAATGGCAATCGAAAAGCAACAGAATAGCAAATTTTGAATAAAATTCCAGCGTCAGTTACACTTTTCATTTTATTTTAGAAACCACGACCAAATTCGGCCCCGAAGACCATTATCCAGTGGGTATCGGGGGCGAGGCGTGCTAGTTACTGCTGTAGTCACCGATTACTGTTGGAGATAAAATGCTTTTTTTTTACATTTAAGCGTCCTTGGTATATATTTTCTCTACAATTTCGGATGCGGGCATACATCATACTGTGAACCCTAGGTATTTAAGACATTAACGGCTGTCATTGTAACGGGCGCCAGTTTGTAAGACCACAGCGGCTGGTCAGCTGTATGCTACACTCCTTTAACTTCCGAGAAACTGCGATTAACGGTGTGCACATGTTCCATTGCAAAGTCCATCCCCTCTCCCGCTTCCGCTAGAAAAAGAGGAGGAGGGCTGTGCAGCTGTTAAAGGCATCTGATAATTGTGTAGTGCCTCCGATTCTCTATGACTTCTAAAGACACGTGTGATATTCTGGCACATATTGCAGTGATGAAAGTATTCAGATGCAGATCAGGGTACATATTTTTGTGATTCATAGTGTTTGAGTACATATTATTACCTGTACATTATAGTTCTACGGAAATGGTATATTTTTTACACATTTTAATTAGTTTCTCGGGACGTGGGAGGCTGGGTTGCTGAAGTAATATGAATGAAGTAGTGGACTCTCTAGATAGAAACATATTAGACTGGAAACATTGTCAGGAATGTCAGTGGAAACCTTCATTCGGTTGACATAGTTTAGAGGCGAAAAGTGACGTGACCAAACAGGAACAGCCTACACCAAATCTTTCACAGTTAATTACAGTAACTAAATATTATGTCAGGTATTTCCAAGAATCTTGGTACAGACATAAAAATGTAGTGTTGGCGACAGTGTTTTCTTCCGATTTGCTGTGGACAGCAATGGAGTGAGGGACATGACGAATTTCAAAAAAATAGTCCAAATAGCTCTGAGCACTATGGGACTTAACATCTATGGTCATCAGTCCCCTAGAACTTAGAACTACTTAAACCTAACTAACCTAAGGACATCACACAACACCCAGTCATCACGAGGGAAGAATTTCAACAACTTAAGGAAACGACAAGACGGTTCCAAGGACCATATTACATGTGTATGGTCACACACTAATTTTGACAGTGCAATGCCATAATATTAAATGTTCAGAAACATAACTAACAAGTGAGGAGAAATTGACACATTGTCGTCTGTTTAATTGATGTCACATGTTCCCTAGCTGCACAAGGATTCCCTTTCAGAAGACACAATGAAACAGAGAACAGCGATAATCGTGGAAGTTATGTTGAACTGGTAAACTTAATGGCACAAAAAGGTGACTGTTAGTCAAATCACTTGCTGACATCAACTATTTTTCAAGGTACCTCAAGTGACATACAGAATTACCTCATCTACTCCGTTGCAGAAGTTATTTGTGCAGAAGTTTCGAAAGAACTAAAAGAAAAGACATTTGTAGCAATTATAATGGATGAAACGGTAGATGTTTCAAGCTAGTCCCAACTTTCAACTGTTCTGCGATATGTGTTATCAACTGGTGAAGTATGTGAGAGATTATTGTGATCTGTTGATGTCAGTGATAACGGAAGCGTTGCTGGCTTAGCGGAACATCTGTTTTCCTGCATAAGTGAAACTGATTGTCGTAGAAAACTTGTAGTTCACACACACGACGGCAGTGTTGTCATGGCTAGGCAACACAATGGGGTTCAAAAACATGTGAGAGGCAAATACCCCTCAGTTATCTTCGTACATTCCTATGTTCATAAACTTAATTTAGGGCTGAAACAGCCTGTTGAACATATGCGGGAGTGCAAGACATTCATTCAGACAATTTCTAGTTGGTTATTACTGTTAGCATTCAACCGCGATTCTTATACATATATTTTAACAACGCGTTTCAAGAGACAATGCTCTCATCATCAGGTTGTAAAGTCTATGTCATGAAATTAAACGGACTAAAAAGACAAAATACCATCACAAACAGTTGGGAAGTCCATAGAGTAAAACAGAATTAAAAGTATATTGGACTGTGGGTCCTCGTCTTACATTGAAGTTGTTGACACAAGTCGATGGCCGTCCCGTAGCTACCAAGTATGCTGTCGCACTGTGCCGGCTCGGGAGCTGTTGTGGACTGACGTGCCTAGGTGTTGTGGCGTGGTTACAGCCGTGTGTTTGACAGTAACGCTATGCTATTGGGCACCTTATTTCCTTATTGCATTGGTCTGCCATCGTTAGCCTCTAGCAACTCCGTCACTGACATTGAAGAACGACTGCACAGATCCGCGAAATAACAACTGTCATTCTATGACTCCGTGATGGAACTTTTCGACAAGAAGAGTCGTGGAATTGACCTCAGATATAAATAAAACTGTGACTACAGGAATTTTTAATATACCATCCTTTTTCATGTGGATGCAATAACAGCTATTTTCTGAGTATCCGGTATCCCTCAGCAGGCTTTACAAGGTTGGGCCTTGTAGTTTAACAGACGACATACGACATTACTCAGCGCAACACTAGAGGGTGATACGACGCAACAACATATAATTGTGAACAATAACATAATAGTAACAATTATAGTAATAATTATTATTATAACAATAATACTGTTACTTGGATAACCGTAAACAATAACATAATAATAATAACGTTGACAATAATAATTACCCGTGCAACAACAATAGTTTTGATTTTAACAATTTTTTAAAAGTGCTTAAAGTTACGAATACCTTACGCCTCGCCACTGAAATGTGTCCACAAAGTATGGAACAACTAAGTATAGCGAAATTAGTCAAATAGACAAGAATGTAACAATAAGCATTATCAACATCACACGTAATACTGGATAATGGCAGTAGGGACAGGTGGTGATTTTCAAAATGAAAAGAGGAGCGCAAGTAATGCTTGGGTTTTATTCAGAATCAATACTACAATTGCAGAACTTGCATTAAAATGCTCCACGTGCTGGACAAGAAATGAGAAGAATAGAGTCTATTTCTGATAAAAATGTATCGCTTCCAATACAGCGAGTGTCCTTTTTAGCAGCTCACCAGGGCCTAAGTCGTAGAAAGAGAAGCTGTGTGTAAAATCCTCTTGGTTATCTCAAAGAAAAGATGGAAAGCACCATAAAACCTGTGTAATGGCTACATACATAGAACAGAGATCTGAAAGACTCCGGCGGATGATTAAATAGGTGTCCTTTATCTGGTGCAGTTAAATCACATTGTTCACGTAACAATACAAATAAGAATACTAAATAGAGTGCTAGCTATAAATAGTGTGCTACTTTTAGATCGAACTTGCTGGGAGCTGGAACTGGAATTACAAACAAATGTAGAAGGTTAAATATAAAACGTAGAATTCCGCTTCATCAGTCTGTTACTTACAAAGTCAACCAATAGTTTATCCACGATATGAACAGTGTTTCCTGCTTTCATTTCTGTTTCCTAATTGCTTTTATGCGATAATTCCTTTCGAAATCTATTTAAACTTAGGCATATTGTGCAGTTATATTTAGTGTTGCAAGCCTTAATAATCTGTGCGTATGAGCATCTTATCTTGATTGTGTAACACCGATAAATTCCTAAAAGCTATTAAAATTAGTGTACTGCCAAGTACTGTAGTCATATGGACAGCCCAGTAAATGTACAAGGTGGAACTAAATTCCGTTCAAAGACTTTGAGGGCAGGTTCCTTAGACGAAAAAAAAATGTCAACTGACCATGGGCTTTAAAATGCATAACGTAAGAGCTATGAGCACTTGTCCCATAGAAGAGATGTGTTTCAAAATATACGGTCGCAGGTTCGAATCCTGCCTCGGGCATGGATGTGTGTGATGTCCTTAGGTTAGTTAGGTTTAAGTAGTTCTAAGTTCTAGGGGACTGATGACCTCAGATGTTAAGTCCCATAGTGCTCAGAGCCATTTTTTTTGTTTCAAAATAGCTAACATTAGCAAGTCCTTACTGCTCTTAAAGTAAGCATTTTAGAGTTCATATTTAGCGGATAGTTTTTTCTTGTTTTGGTCAACACTACCTCCTCCCAGAAGACGGAAAGCAAAGACACTGTAGCCGGAGAGTCGTGTTTCAAAGTGTCGAAGATGAAGCAGTGCTCGCAGCTCTTACGATATGTGCTTTAGAGACCGTTTTTACGTCACCTTTTTCTTCTTTTGTTCTAAGGAACCTGTCCTCAAAGTTAGTGAAGAGAATTTACTTACACCCTGTATACAGCATAGGCTTTTTCCAAGTATAACACTAACACACTGCTCCGCTTCATGTTATTGTCGCCAGGTAATGTAAATAACACACTTCTGCCTTAATTAACGGTTTACTGTCACGTTGTGCAGTTTTATAACTATTTTTAGAGGTGTGAGCGAGTGAGTGGATGTTTGTGATTATACGAGGGCTGTCCAGAAAGTAATGCACCGCGTTTTTTTTCTGAGTCGAAAATATTGGTAAGAGTGGGAAACGTTACGAAACGTAATATTTGAAGCCTCCTGAGTGGGCGCGCGAAGTTTCCGTCACTTCCGACGGATAGCGTAGCTCCAAGACAGTTTCAAAATGGCGTCTGTAGGTGATGTATATTACAATCAATGTGCCGTTATTGAATTTCTCACTGCATAGAAAGAAACTGTGGGGAATATTCCCAAACTCTTGCGCAAAGACTATAGAGCATCAGTTGTCGACAGACTATAGTTATTCGCTGGGCACGAAGGCTGACGTCATCAGAAGGCGTTTCGGCGGAACTCCACGGTTTGCAGCGGTCGGGGGGACCATCCAGGGCTGTCACACCCGAAATTTTGCAGCGAGCTGATGTTGTCATTCGCCATTAAAGGATTCCATTCGAGGAAGACATTACGAGGACGATGAGGAGGTGATTCACACACTGAAGCACTGGCTCCACCACCAGGAAAAGGATTTGGTAACCATAGGGCATACAAGCCGTTGTTTTGTGCTAGAGGAAGGCCATAGGACAGGATGGAGATTACGTGGAAAAACAGTGTGAGCAGATAAAACACTATTCTTTTATGTGTGTAATTCTCAGTATGTTCAATAAAGAATTGTTGAGGGAAAATGTGCGGTGCATAGTTTTCTCTCTGTTGATAAAACTGATCTACTGAAATTTGATACACCACTTCTAAACAGTAATTGTAGTTAATCATTCACCTCTCAAATTAATAACTGAAATAGCTGTTTGGATGTAAAAATGTAAATTAAGTTGTAGATTTTCATCCTCGTTTAAGGAATCGGTTACTGATAGACTGATATGACATTGAACATATATCATAGAAAAAAACTTTCAAACACCTTATTATCAAAGAGCCAAACACATCGCTTAGGAACTAAAGTAAGACTTCAGCTACCACAAATATTTGGAAACTATTATTTTAATTTCACATGGATCTGAGTTCATAATATAACTTCTTCTAAAAATTTCTGTCCTGTATTATTGAACTTCCCACCATTGTTACCTTGCATGTTTTTAAATTTCCCACCAGAGCCATTTTGGACATTTTGGCGAATGCTATTCATACGATTAGGGTTTCCATTCTTCTAATTATAGTCGTTCACAACCCCACATTTTATATTCACGCTGTACACTCCCCTGCACTATTCACCTTTCCAAAATTAGGTGAAAGCACTGCTAGGATGTTCCCAAAAGAACTTATACAGGTAGACAGATATCGGTATCCACACTGTCCACAGAGTACATTTAAACGGAAGACTCAATGTTGAGGCTAAATATCGGAGAAGTGAAAGATTATATACACGTTGTCGTCGGAATACTGATTCGGGGACTGAAAGAAATTTCTAGAACGCTTTGGTCTTATCATCAACTGAGTGGTTCGAATTGGATCGCAAGCTGCGATACGAGAATGATGTGGCAGGAATTCCACTATTTATTCTGAAAACAATTCATTGCGATTTATGGAAAATGTGGAAAACAGTAATCTGGATTGACAGATGGGGATCTGAACCGTGACCTGCCGAATTCATGACCAGTATCTTAAAACTGATGCAAGTTGGTAATTCCCAGACAACAAAAGAAACAAATAAATAGACCAGTGAAAAGGCTGCAGTGGAAAACGTAACTATTATCATACTGAAAACTAAATGCCAGTGAGTTTGATGTATAGCCATGTAAGTGGATGGTAGATGCAAAAAAATGGCTCTGAGCACTATGGGACTTATCATCTGAGGTCATCAGTCCCCTAGAACTTAGAACTACTTAAACCTAACTGACCTAAGGACATCACACACATCCATCCTCGAGGCAGGATTCGAACCTGCCACCGTAGCATTCGCGCGGTTCCAGACTGTAGCACCTAGAACCGCTCGGTCACAGCGGCCAGCTGGTAGATGCAACAACGAGTTTCTTTGCTAGATTCCGAAAGATAAGGAAAGATCGAGAAGATGAACTAATGACATGTGGATAGATGATGATATGTTACGTACACGAGCAACGTAGGTGCATGTAAATAACTACGTAATTTAGGAAAAACTGGAGAAAGTATTTATAGAATATGGGATGTTATATGGTTAATGACGATGATACGAGAGCAATCAGCCAAAGTGATCTAGCTGTAGGCGATAACATCATACAGAGATGAAAAGAAGAACTCTTCGGGGGTACATAAACCCTCCAAGGATTCAATCGTCTAACGTGATAATTGTGTTGCATCTTTATGATTAAACGATTATTGGTTGGGGACAACCTGACTCAAATTTTCTCTTTCTGTTTTTCGTCCCATTCGTTGAGTGACGAGTCGACCATGTCAGAAGTAACGTCTGTGCTTACCGAAGGATGGAAATATATAGGCGTACGCAGATGTGCCGCAGTGCCAGAAGTCCTTTCCGCTCAGTCGACATCCGGTGCCACGTGTGCCAGAGAGCGAACGCGACTGTATTTTTCTCCTGGAACTCATATTACAAGGCGTGGAAGCCCCATAAGGGAGCGACGATTGCACGTATTGAAGGGGGAAGCGACTTTGAATGCGAGCCGGATATTTGTGGGCAGCGCGCGCGCCATTTCTACCCGCGACAGGTGGCGGTGACGCCGGCACGCCGCTGGGGGACGCGAAAATGAGAAGAAAATTTAATCATCAAACCCTTGTCACGCGCACGACCAGCGGGCTGCCGTCTTATTTGTTTGTCTCTAACTTTCGGAAGAAATCAATTTATGTAATTATCCTCTAGGGAAGTACAGGCCGCAGTCAACTGGGGAGCGTTTCTTTTCCAAACTTCCTTTTCTAATTCATATTTTGATAGCTGTGCTGCTACTGAATGAACAGATTCTGATTAACAAAAATCTGCGTTTTAACTGCTGTTCGCTTCTTCTTAAAAAAGAGTAAAATGCTAAAGCAGTAGTTTGACTGTAGTAGAAGATAGAAGCATTAATGAAACTGTATGTCCATTCAGAGCGAATAATTTCTTCCACAAAATGTCAGAAGGGACAAGGTTACAATTTAAATGCGTTGACCAAAAAAACTGCACTTCAAAAAACAAGGAAGTGCGCCAACAGTTAGCAGGCGTAACTGTTTAAAGTTATAGTACTACTGATTCGGCAGGAACTAAACGTCTATCGGATTCATCTGGGTCGTTCCGCCTTGATCAGTATCTCTATTAAACACTGGATCAAACAGCTACTTTTGGAAAATTCGGTATTAGTTCAGACACGAAGTAGAAAGACACGAGCGATGTGACATCGAGGTTAAGAGGCTGACCTGTTTCTTGTGATGAGCAGCTTGGAAATATAGTTCTACCATTACATTTTCTTATTTTCGTGGTTTTCTTAAATTATTAAATTTACACATTACGTCTTCTTTAAATAACTCTATGATAATCGGACCCTAAAATCAAATGTCACTGTAGACATATTTTTTCAGTAAAGTTTCTTGTTCCTGCTATAAATTCCTGACGTGGAGGTAGTGTGGTACGGGAGTGATATTATTTACTTCGATAATAGTGCAGAACCTAGACCAGTACAGTCAGGCCTCCCCTGTGGTCACTCAGTCAATAAAATTCAAGCTTTTTTAGAAAAAAATTATCCTCCTTATTCCACAGTAAGTCGGGAATCGCCCACTTTTCTTTATAACTTTTGCTTTTTCCACCACCTACGAGTGTGATTCATGTACCAGTACTTACCTTGAGATGAATTTCTTCAAGTTATATTTCATTTCTAGTAGACAGCAGGAGTCATTCCAAGAAGAGATAACTTTCAGTTTTTTCCCAACAGAAGTGGATCATTGGTTATTTAACGAATATGACAACAGTAATTTTCAGAAGGGAAGCTGCTTATATTAGTGTGTTACCATAATTTGTATAATAATCTTACGGAGTGGATTGGGAAAAACGGTTACTTCCAGAAGAATGAAGAATTTTATTTACAAGAAGGAAGATATTTCACCTTTGAAGAATGAATTCCCTTTTAGTTTGCTAATAAGCGGGCAATTTTATCTGTTTCCAAGAATGTACTATTATTATGCTCAAATTAAACATTTTTTTATTTTCAAGAAACAAGAGCATTTTTGTACGTCAAAAAGTAGCCTTTCAAGACCAAAAAAAGGTAAATAATGTGTGTTTGTTGCGAATACCATGTACAGGGTGTCCAAAAATAATGTATACACTCTTTGAAACTGAACATCTCTTTAATGGAAGGGGTTAGAAATACAATTTTAGTGGTATTAGGTGCCTCATGGTTCGACTTGAAGTGGTAAATGTTCATACCGGTGTCCGTCCATCGCAACACACCGTCGATAACGACTGACGACTGAGCGACATGCCAACGTTATGGTTTCCAACGGAATAGCATCACAAGCTTGCTAAATTTACTCTCTAAGATCATCGAGTGTGTGTGGTCTCGCAGTGTAAACTGTGTTCTTGAGAGTACCCCACAGAAAAAGGTCTAGAGGAGTTAAACCTGGAGATCGAGCGGGATACTCCACACTCCCTCTTCGTCCTATCCATCTGGGAGGGAATGTACAATTGAGAAATGCCCTCACATCCTGTTCAAAGTAATAATCTTCATTTCCAAACACAACGCTAAGACCAGGAGTTATCATTTCCAACATTTCCAAGTACGAGTCGCCCGTTACAGTGTTGGCAAAGAAGTACGGCCTGATTAACCCTCTAGAAGCCAGACCACATCATACTGTTACTCCTGGTAGATTAACATGCCATTGATCGGTTACGTATGGATTCTCCCTGGCCCAGTACAGGCAATCATGGCTGTTAATTGCTCCATCAAGATTCATCTGATCAAAGGATTAGATTTTGGAAACGTTGCTCATCTTCACATCTGTTAATGAACCACTCACAAAATTCGCTTCGCCTATCAGGATCATCCTCGTTAAAGGTATGGAGAAGTCGGAATGTAAGGGTTAAAGTTGTGAGACTGCAAAATTCCATGAACACTGCTTCTGCAGACCCCAGTCTGACGACAGCACGGCCTTACAAATTTCTTCTTGGATCGTGTGTAGGCCTCTCTCATTGTCTGTTGAAATTCTCTTTCGTCCGCTATGTCCCTTCTTCATATCGTACACCGTTCCTTGGACTTCAGACTTATCTCTGATTCTTGTAATTGTTACTTTTGGTGTTCCAAAATCAACGTACCAACGTCCCCGTACCGCACGCACATTCTCTCTTTTTCAATAACACCCATTTCCATTGTTCAATCGATAACGCTATGTTTGTTGACAATCCTGAAGCAAAACAAGCATTGTTATGTTTTTCACCGCCTTCTAAATTATTACCCATAAAAACTGTATTTCTGTCTCCCTTAATTAAATTGATATTCTGTTCAAATAGCGTATAAATTATTTTGGGACACCCTATATATAAATCTAAATAGGGCTAATTTAGGGACATCAAATGAAAAGAGGGATTTTTGAAGTAAATATGCTAAACAAAACAAATCTTAGCCAAGGACTTCTCGGCCAGGAAAGAGTTTGATTTCCCTGTGTACCTCACGTTCATGACTTGTGTAGCTGATCTGACCTTATGAAATTACACAGGCAGAATAAAAGGATCAGTACTGATTATTAGCAACAGATAATTCCGACGAGTTATCATACAAACTCAGCCGTATGGGAAACGTAAGGACTGATCTGGGGTTCATTGTTTTAAGTCAAATTGATTCACTTCCAAAAATATGAATGTAAAAATCAGAGCGTTGGAGCAAGGCAGACTTAAGGAGCGTCCCCAAGTTTGAAATCGTGCCGAGTACCAGGAAAAATTGGGTTGATCATTAAAAATATGTCAATCTATTTGCGACTGGCATGGATATTCACAAGGAAGGACCATAAATCTTCATACGTAAGCAGACAACTTGCAAAAAATGGTGATATAGTCTTAACAACCTCTCACTGAATTAAGTTAACTAAATGGTCTTTTAACACAGACATCGGAACAGAAATGGTGGACACAGGGGAACTAACAGAAATATCGCTAGCCTCATCCTCGAAACTAATGAGAAACAGATGTGACAGGACAAAAACAATGTAAAAAACTCGGATGTGTAAGCATAATCAAACTACACGGCGATCCTATGATTGATGTTAAATCTCATAAACCATTACAATTAAGCCCACTAGATTATAAACAGCGAGAAAACAGGCAGATTCGATACCTGGTATAGTAGTAGAAAACGCATTTCAAATTCTGTAAACGAAAAAGGAAAAAGGATTCTTTACGCATATAGTTCGTCGTTCTACATTCAATTTCGCATGTTAAAAAAGTGATTTTAGCATTACTGTATGGGTATATCAAAAGGGACACGTTGAGTGGAGTGTCCACCAAGACTATGTCCAACATAGAGGGAAAAAAAGTCTTCCGTGAAATGTGCAAAAGGGAAGGGTCGCGTGGCTTTATACTTACACAGTTCACTATGAATTTAGTTTGATCATGGTACAACATTGTAGTCCCACAGAGGAACGTCCAAGATGTGAAATACTGTTAATATTTTAAGGACAACGAAACTTCCGAATGACTTATGTCAGTAAACCTCGCGAACAAATAAGCGTAGGCCTATGACAGAACATGGTTCGATTTTTAACTGAGAAAGCCCATCTTACTAATTGCGTTCTGCACGTAAAATTAAGTGAATGAAATAAAGAAAAGAAGGCTGCCATGAGGGATAACTCCTCGAATTTCTATGGAAAAACTCTTAAAACTTTTTAATTAAAACAAACGTCAGCAACGTTCTACGTATTTATTCTTCATATCTACATATTTGCAGCCCTCCGCTGCAAGAGAGCTCCGAATTATAGGGTGTAACGTAGCGGTGTGTAACAGAACTGTGCGTGTAAGAAACAGCTTGCTGTAATCGAGTTTCGAATTCGAAGAGTTCGTCCACACATGGAGCACCCTCCCTTCATCATACCACCGATAGACTACACACGAGTGCTGTGACATCTGCATCAATCCGACGTGTTGAATTCAGTGTCATCGATCATCCTCAATGTGGTCCACACTTGGTCCCTTACGATTTTTATTTTTCCCAACCTTCTTTTTTAAAAAAAAGGATATACATAAATTTTCGATGACTTCACTTTGATGGTGATGAAGCCGTGCAAGCAGAGGGGAGGTTGTGGCTCCATTAACAGAGTAAACAATTCTATAGTGACGGTATCAACAAACTGGTCTCTCACTGGGAGAAATGTGTTCGTCACCAGTGTGACTAATTCGAGTAATAAGTATGCGGACACGAAGAACAAGGATGTAGAATGTTAATATTTGTTATATTTAAAAACAATTTAATAGTCTCCACATAAGGGAATCGAAGGCTATAATTTTCAGCGCGCCCTAGTATGAGCACGAAAAACTCTCCACCAAATTATACTGCTGAAAGAAATAGATCAACCTCCCCTCAATTTTCAAATAACTCAAACCGCTACCTAACTCCAAAATGTAACAGTAAGTTCTAGAGAGCACCACCATATACTCATGTGTCGGGAACATAAGGGTTTGTCCGTTGTGGATTTTGAGAGATCGTGTCCTAACTGGGGCAACGGCCTTGCCGCAGTGGAAACACTGGTTCCCGTGAGATCACCGAAGGTAAGCGCTGTCGGGAGTGGTCGGCACTTGGATGGGTGACCATCCAGGGCGCCATGCGCTGTTGCCATTTTTCGGGGTGCACTCAGCCTCATGATGCCAATTGAGGAGCTACTCTACCGAATAGTATCGGCTTCGGTCAAGAATTACATCATAACGGCCGGGATAGTGGTGTGCTGACCCCACGCCCCTCCTATCCGCATCCTCCCCTGAGGATGAAACGGCGGTCGGATGGTCCCTATAGGCCACTCGAGGCCTGAAGACGGAGTGCTGTGCGTCCTAACTGGTGTCTGAAGGGAGAACGGTTCCTTTACTTATTATTAACCAATGCTTAGACGTGTTTTAGCGGAGACGGTGAATCAGGTCTGAAGACAGTTCACTGCTTTACTCAACTAGGAAGTTACTGTGAGGCTGGTAAATCTCAGACGGAGAGTATTTAGCTCTCCGTTTCACCACGGAACTTTGGAACAAACTCATTCAAATATCCAGTTATTCAGATGGATGCGAAGTAATGGATATGGGCTAAATGAGTATAAATAAACGTATTTTCCAATTCATTCTTCTTCCAGAGGCTTGTCACCAAGGTCAAATTGTAACTTTCGGCTTTTTTAACATGATTGAAAGTTCTGTATTGTCAATTCTTATAAAATGAGTCGGTCAGTATCGTTTTAAAGGTATAAGAGTATTCGCAGATGCATGCAAGAAGTGGTTAATATTGGTGGCCACTTACAGGGAGTTCACAGTTTCGATTCCCTGTACTCAATTCGTTTCTGTTTTGGAATGGTTCGAAACTGGGTCAAATCACCCAGGTGAGTTCGAGAAGTTGCTTGAGTAAGAGAATAGGATATTTGAGGAGCGAACAGCTGACCTGGTAGTAGTTCAAGCAGGGTGCAGCAGGTTGGGAGTCAGACAATAATTTGTTGTATGAAGAACCATAGCTGATGGAGAATATCTCGCTTGGTTCTGTGGCAGATACTCTTTCTGGCGCAGCAATGATACCGTAATTTCATGGAATGTGTCGGCTATCTCATGTAGCAAGAACCTTGTAACGAATGCCAGTTCACAATTTACATACAGCTCTGGGAAAAGAGTCTCGTAGCCAAAGCCAAGTTGGTAGGTGTAGCAGAGCAACTGTTTCCCTCCCACCCACTGCTTGGCTCGCAAGTTACAGTTCCACTGTTGGCCGGTTATAATGTTTTAGCGTCCTACAGCACACTGTAAATATCGCACTAAAATTATGCTATTTCGTTTTAAATGCAACTTCGTAACGACCGGGAGAGCGGTGTGCTGTCCACACGCCCCTCCTATCCGCATCCTCAGCTGACGATGACACAGTAGTCGAATGATCCCGATGGGCCACTTGTTGCCTGAAGGCTGAACGTTTTTCTTTTTTTTTTAATGCGAGCCGGAAATTGCACTAAAATTACGCCATTTCCTCTCGAAAGTGAGCCTAAAATAACGCCGTTTCTCTTCTAATGCATGCTGGTATACAAATAAAACGACGAAAACATGTTCTATAGCACTCTCTGCTAATTCTAAACCAGTATAGAGTGCTGAAATGACTGTCAGCTGTGTTATGATCAACTCAGACAAGGGAGACAACTGTTTTGTCTTCAACTGCACCTGTTGTGATGCAATGTCATCCGTTCTGGAACTACGAGTGCTACGCTGCTCACAGTACCAGGTCAGTACATTTCTTTGAAATTACGTGTAGCGTATTTTATAAGCGTGGACTATGAGGGATGTTTGAGGAGCTGTTGTTATAAGTGTCCTGTGTTTGAGTGGGTTGGCGCTCAGTTTAAGAACTTACGTGCGATTCGCGCTGTTGTCACCATATTTATTTGATTTTATGCCTCTGAGTGTTAAAGTATTAATTATTAATTTTAAATATATTTTAACAGTTTAATTTAAATATGTAAAATTAATGTATTTAATTTACTAACCTTGTAAGTCAAAAGATCATCAGGTTGGTGGTGGTGAAGAAACCGAGTAAATGAGAAAGTTTAGTATGAACGTGTTTCCTGTAGATGATCTGTTTATGATGTGCTAAGCAGGCCCTTTCCAGTAGATCTTTGGCGGAAAAAGTGAGACGTAAGGAGTATGGTAGATGTACTTCAAATTTAAACCTGAGAACTGAAGGGCTGTAGACGATGCTCACCGATTTTGCTTACGAAACACCGAAACATTCGAAATACTTGCAAATTATTACGATCAGCTTCTTGATCATCCAAAATGAATCCCTAAGTAACAATACTCAAACACCCATGAAAATCTAGAAGATTTGCCTCTAACCATGAAAGAAACTGAAGAAGTTGTTAAAACCTTCTACAGCTCTTAGAGAAGACTATTACCGCAGAAATTTTGAAATGATTTTACCAAAAATGAAGAAATGATTTGACATGAATCTTTGAGAAAACTGGGAAACATACAAACTCCCCCGAGATTGGAAAGTGGTCTTGATACACTGTTTGCATAAGAAAGATAATAAACAAAGAGTTAACAAAAACAGAGGAATTTCTTGGCAACCAGTTGCATATAACAAATTTTCCAAGATTATACTAAACAGACTAGGAACAACACTGAAGAAAAATGTTGCTAAACATCAAGGTAGTTTTAGAAGGGTAGATCATGTTTTGAACAAACATTTACTCCGAAGTCAGTCGTTTGCGACAGATTACTGAATTCAAAAGTTGTTGGTTGATTTAAAGGTTCAAATTACTGCACCCATACGCCTTTTGTTTCCTTATTAATATATTCAATTCAGCTACCTTTAACACCTTTCCAAGTTAAATGGCTAGAAGCCACCACATAGTAGCACACTGGTAAAGTTTTGCAGGAGCTGCTACTGTACAGTACTGTGTAAGTAAGAAAGCACGATGCTTTGTCTCCAGACGAAGAAAATGTGTTTCCGACGTGTTTAGAAAGTTGTTCCCAGTACACTTCAGAGATATCGCTGGGAAGGCGTTACGTGTCCTAAGTACAGTCCGGATTCCTCCCAATGCGATTTACCTGTTTTTGGAGACCTGAAGAAAGATATTCGTGGCCGACTAATGGCTTCGGACGAAAGGCCGCACGCCTCGGTACAATAACGGATCATCTGGCAACCGCGAACATTTTCTAATGAAGGCACTGGTCATCTTGTCTCAGAGTGGAGAAAATGTATTAATAATTATGACGTTTACTTTAGAAATGAGAAGTAGTGTATTTACATTTTTCCATCCACCTCGTTTCATTTGACTATTCCCTATATGCGGTCCTGTCACGTGAACGTAATAACCACTCAAAGATGGCAGGTATCAGTGCTAGCAGTAGAGGGTATAAAAACTGTGTCGTGCAGACAAGGAAAGCAGTGAAGTCGTTATCATAATGAGGGAAACGGAGCTATTTATCTAACGTCCAAAAGGGAAGTAATTGGCTTTTGGGCCAAGAGTGGTAGCATTTCCGAAACGGCTAAGTTTGTTAACTGTTCCCGTGTCACCATGGCTGAATTATACCTTATATGGCAAAGTGGAGCTACACAAAACTGGGGCCGAGGGAAATGTGTTGCACCACAGGCAAGAGATAACAGGGGTGCACAACATCTGCGAAGATGTGTACTGTCGAACAGACCCGCTGCTGTTGAGCAACTGACCACCCAGATGAACCAAGGGACTAACACCAGTGTATCTATCTATCTATCGCTTGCGGCGTTGTCCCACATTTTTGCGTGGGGTTGGCGTGGTTAAATCGGATTTGGCATGTTAATGTGAAGAGGTTGCCAGATGCCCTTCCTGCCGCCACCCCATACCCCCTGGGGCGGAATCAGAGTACCCCTTCTGTCTGTGTCTAGTGTAAATCATGGAAAAGTGCGGATGTGTTTCAAATATCTGTGAGTCGTGTAACTGACGCGGGACGTGGGGACCAGCCTGGTATTCACCTAGAGGGATGTGGAAAACCGCCTAAAACCACACCCAGGATGGCCGACACACTGGCCCTCGTCGTTAATCCGGCGGGCGGTTTCGATCCGGGGCCAGCGTGCGTACCGGAGTCCAGGAAGCAGCGCATTAGCGCTCTCGGCTAACCTGGCGGGTCAAACAAACACCAGTGTATCCTCAACGACTATTCTGATAACGTTGCTGTGTATGGTCCTCTGCGGCAGGCGCCTACTTTATGGAGCGATGCTGACTGCTGTTCATCAACGACGAAAGCTGGAATTTGCACATCAGTATCGCAGCTGGACGTCCACCGAGTGGCATCTATCCTTGGGGACCATTTCCACTTCCACATGCAGTTTATTTATCCTCAGCACCATGGTATCAACTAGCAAGGCAATGCAACATATCACGCAGCTTGCAGTGTACGTGCGTGTATAGAAGAGCAGCAGGATGAGTTTACCATACTGCCCTGGCCGCCGTATTATCCGAATTTAAATCTAGTCGAGAATCTGTAGGATCATGTTAGTCTGGTTTTACACGCCACGGATCCTCAGCCGAGAAACCTAGCTGGTAACGGCACTGAAGTCGGCATGGTTCCACAACCCTGTCGGTACCTTTTAGAACCTCACTCACTCTCTTCCCGCACTTCTTGCAACGGTATTCACTGTAAAAGGTGGATATTCAGGCTCTTGCCAGATGGTCCGTTAATGTGACTGGACACTGTAGTTGACTACGCGGCCACTGTGCTCATTGCCTGTGTTCTCCAGCTCCCCTGCTCTGGAGGCTATCAAATGTCTGTGCTAAGGCATGCTCTAAGCGAGGTCTGACCTTCTTCTTCTGACACTCTTTCGAAAACGTTGTAGTCTCTATACGGAAAATTACTGCTGCCGCTTGTTAACGTAGAACCTCTTTTACACGAGTGACTTTTCTGGTCTCAATCAGCTGCTCGTGGCAAATAAGACTACCGCTGAACAGTTGTCATATTATCCATATGCTGAGGCAGGTCTGTCATGAGTGGTCGTTTTTGTTTACACGAGGAAGTGAAAATAAGTGTATCGCTTTGTTGCTTCGTAGCTTGGCACAACCGTGGTGAATGTACGGTTATGACGGATCGCCTTTTCTACAAGTAAATGCAATAACAGAGATAGACAATTAGCTGTAATACTAGAGTTTACTTACGACTCAAGAAAAATCTAAGAGGTTGCCGAACGAAAGTGTTGATCCTCAATCTAGTGAGAATTAGTCTGATCACGATATCTGTCGTCGTTTCAACTTCACTACATGCTGCCAACAAGTAGTTCCATTTGAACTCCTAACTGTCAGCTATACAAATTGTTTTGCGTTAGCATGTTACCTCAAGGGAAAGCAGTTCAATAGTTCAAATGGCTCTGAGCACTATGGGACTCAACTGCTGAGGTCATTAGTCCCCTAGAACTTAGAACTAGTTAAACCTAACTAACCTAAGGACATCACAAACATCCACGCCCGAGGCACGATTCGAACCTGCAACCGTAGCGGTCTTGCGGTTCCAGACTGCAGCGCCTTTAACCGCACGGCCACTTCGGCCGGGGAAAGCAGTGCTATCTCGCAGTATAAACACGTCAGTGACGTTTAAGTATTATAGTGGGGAAAAGAGATGAATTGTTCGAGACTATGTTAATAACAATTGTTACCCATATTTTTGATAGTGATGTTGATTCTGATTTTGCGCCAGGAAATTCGTTAGATGTTGAAAATATCGTAAGTGTGGCGTAACGCTATATTCCCCTCCGTCTAACTCCAAAAACTTTTGGCATAGCATTTCTTAAGGTTTTGGAGTGTTCTTGGTACATAAGGTTCACATTGATACACTCGGTTGCTGTATTAGTTTAGTCACTACGAAAAAGCTGACAATATTACTGTTTGACCCTTAGCGTAGTAGTTTTTTTTTTCTCCTTATGTTTCGAGTCCTTCGTATGCCACACTCTGACATAGGATATTTGCTTTCAAAACTTTTGCAGGCATTTTTTCATGGAGACAGTCTTAACAACAATAATATACAATATAGGGTGAGGAAAAATTCGCGCACTCGGACTTCGCAGCGCGAAATACAAAAACGTCTCCCACAAAATTTCTTCCTGCCCTTATTTCGTACAATCTGGCAAGATTATAATCACATGTGCGGTGACTATCTCTGTCAGGATGTAGGGCAGTCCTACGCCATTGGTTCAGTGGATTCTGTTTTGGGTTAGCATACAGGGGGTCGAGGGTTCGATTGTCGGTGGAGACGTATTTACGTTTATTTGCTAAATGTTGTCAGCGTGGTAGGTTACCTGGCGTCTTAATTACCAGACAGCGATTAGAGTGGAACATCTACAAAACATTTGCACTTACGTAATGTGAACACAGAAATGGGGGTACAATCGTTTTCAATGGTCAGCTTTTAAAGTAGCCTTTTAAACGTTGTAGCTGTGAATTTCTTCACGCCACTGCAGCTACAAGACTCCAAACCTATTTTCTGTGTAGCGTTCCCCAGTGATCCGATCATTTAGTACCAAGTACTTTTCTTGCCACGTCCATTGCAGTTCGTTAGGTCAATTACATTTCGTTAGGGCGCTATGTTACCAGTATGGCTAGCAACGTGCCTTGCAATTAATTTCCAAACTCGATTACCATTTGCATGTATTATCACCATGGAACCATTAATTACGTCTCTGAATATTTTGTCTGATAAGGGCATGCTTTTTAGTAAGCATCTCCATGAGTTACTATTATTATTATTATTATTACCGATGGAAATGTGGAAACATCACGTCCATTACCGGTAGGGGCACAGTGTGATTTGGAGACGAACATTTCACAATTAGCAATGTCGGGATAAGTCATGCAAAACAGAAGCTGTAAGAGAGGTGATGCGCGTTATGTGGAACAACCCGCAACGACTAACGACGTGTTTATACTGTATGCGCTGTTTACCAGACAGGGACTAGTTGCCTGCGAAGCAACGCGCCCGTGACAGACTCCATGTACACATATTGCGTTTCCTTCTTGTGTTAATCTAAAACAGTGTGCAATACGTATGGCATACACAAACGATGGAAATGGTGATATATTTCTGATCTTTGGTGCATCTGACAACCGGCCCGGTGTTCCCGCTCGTGAATATGCTGCTAGATAACCTGGTCGACAGCTTTCTGACAAAAATGTGTTTCGACGTTTGAAGCTTCGGCTTCTGGGGAAAGGTTCTCTCCTTCACCATCATGTGACGGAATTCGTCTAAGGACTCGTCATACTCTAGCTACTGAAGAAGCCATTGTGGAGGTTATACACCAAGAACCCCAGCCAAGTATATGTAGCATAACCGGGCAGCTGCGTGTCTCGCAACACACGGTCGTTCACGCACTGCTCGAGCATGGTCTGCGCCCCTGTCATTATTCGTCAACGCAACGCCTGCATTCTGCAGACCGCTGTCTGCGGATGCAATTCTGTGAATCGTTCCAAGAACAAGAGGGTCAAATGGCTCTGAGCACTATGGGTTCAAATGGTTCAAATGGCTCTGAGCACTATGGGACTTAACTGCTGTGGTCATCAGTCCCCTAGAACTTAGAACTACTTAAACCTAACTAACATAAGGACATCACACACATCCATACCCGAGGCAGGATTCGAACCTGTGACCGTAGTATTCGCGCGGTTCCAGACTGAAGTGCCTAGAACCGCTCTGCCACCGCGGCCGGCGTTCCAACAACCACAAGAGGGCAATGACGACTTCATCAATACTGTAACATGGTCTGATGAAGCAGTGTTCACTCGTGAGGGCGCCTTCAGTATGCACATTGCTTACCATTGGTGTGGCATTAACTCGCACATCGGCCACGACCGTGAGTATTTAGGCCCTGCAACCACGTGGCCTATCCGCATTGCCCTCACGTACTTTTTGTGTGTGAATGAGAGCGCTAATACGCTTCACGAACGTTGGTGGAAGTTGTCGAAGTTTACCGATGCTACTGATAGCCGCTTCAGCGCATGTACACGTGGCTGACACAGTAGCTATATGCTACGAGGATTTAGCGCATTCTGCACTCACTTGCACACAGGCTGCGAATATACAGCGTGCGCATGAGAGATGGGCTTGACTTAGCACCAGACTTGGGCGAAATTTATACGAATGCCTATTAACAAACACAGATATAAATTACTTTTTATTAATCGTTAAGAACAAATATTATTCGAAAAGTTACTCACTTACGCCAATAAAAACACTTATTCGTCATTTGAAAATAAAAAGTGTTAAGAACAAAACATAATATTACGGTATGCTAATACTTCTTACTTTTGGACCGTCTAATTACAACTGAATGGAACAGAATTTTCGAGCCTGCACCTTCAATTGGTTCAATGGCTCTGAGGACTATTAGACTTAACATCTGAGGTCATCAGTCCATAGAACTTGGAACTACTTAAATCTAACTAACCTAAGGACATCACACACATCCGTGCCCGAGGCACGATTCGAATCTGCTACCGTAGCGGTCACACGGTTCCAGACTGAAGCGCATAGAACCGCTCTGCCACACCGGCCGGCCCCCTGCACCTTCAGTGGCATGTTTCGTCAATATTGTTCTACTTATTGTGTTTTTGTTCAATTTTTGGCGCTGTTCTTCTTCTTATAACTGCCATTTGAAATTTTGTTTTTCAGACTTCACAGCACTAGGAACTTAACACTTGTTTTTTGGTTGGTGTTGATTCGACAGTTGGCAACACCAACCAAAACATAACATCAAAATAAGTGTTAATTTCTAGTGTGTAATGCTGCTCAGCGTTGGCTGCTTATGTAGAGTTCTTGCGTCATGTTAGCAGCGGCAGGAGGAAATGTATATGCAGGTGCAGAAACAGGTGAAGGTGGCCGACTCGGTAGGGTAGAAGGACTGTAACGCTGTAGGCAGGCCGACTGTGGCAGCTGCTACAGAAAATGACGTGTGCATTGTAGCCCGCGTAGTGGGCCGCTGCGACAGACAGCTGGCTCCGCGGTGCCTATTTTGAGCGCACTGTCTCGTGGGAAACTTAAGTGGCTGCCTTCAGTGTCCGTGCACTTGCCGAAGCAGCCAGATCTTCCTTGCATCCTGAATCGAATTTCATAATAACTTTAGAACTTTAGACGGCTAGTAGGACTCGGGGGAATTTCCAGTTCTGAATGGAGGTACAATGTGTCTTCGATTTTATAGCCATCTCTTTTTGGCACAGTATTTTATAAATTACAGCATGCGTTTATTACGACAGTTGCGACAAATACAGCTAGAACATCCACTGGGGGATGAAAAATTCTCCGTTCTCCATTCATTTGCCAGAATTAATTCTATAAATCGCTTAGTCAGAGATAGTCGGTTTTTAAAGGCTCTTTTATTGTTTGTTAAACTGCTTCCTCCATGAGGACGCAGTGATGTTTCAGATATATCAAATGCCTCGCCTCTGACATTGACGCACGGCATCGGTACTCCCTTGCTTGATACGGAGCTTTTTTCCAATATTTGAAATTTTTGCTAACGAGGCTTTCGTTTAAAATTGACTGTAAAAAATAGATGAGTTACTATATTTTCCGTATCCCCAACATTTATGTAAGTGAACTCATAACCCGCAGCTCATAAAGCAAGTTAAATGACAGAAAAATAATTTTTATCATTGTAGTAAAGTACGTCTGTTATGAGAAAGAAAGCATTACACATTTCACGGCCATCTCGCTTGGCTGGTTGGACACTACTGAATTGGCTGCTGAACAATGCGGCTGCCTAGTGCGTTATAACCCAAACTGCTGAGGCCGTCCTCCTATGAGCATTTTTATGTTATATTTGTTACACTGTAAATCAAGTAAAGCTGTGCTCAACTTGAAGGCTGTCTGCAGTACTGCAGTGCTTTACGAGGCATGTTTGTGTGCCTTTGACTTCCTCCCATTCCTGGCATACAGCCAGTTAGTGCAGGATCTACATTTCAACATGTACTCCGAAATAGGTGTAACATATTTTGACATTACTGTATTTGTTACAGGTGGGAGGAGCGATAAGAACAGGGAAAATCATGAGACCAAACAGGGATCGAACCCTAAGCCTAATTTTTTTGGTCCAGAACGTAAGCCACTGAGCCACAAAGGCACGTTTCAGGACAAACCACTACTAAATTAATTATGAAACAGGAACTGCAATGGACCAAGGAAGCAAATGATAATTCTGAACAAGAAGTAAACAGTGACATATAGTGGCATTAGATTTTACTCGTTATTTAAGTTACAGATAATTTACCGGCGAATTAATTTGCTTGAATGATCCACTTATTCGAATAATTATCCAGACAAAAATCTATTCAAATAATATAATCCCTTTTCACCTCCACACCTTACTCTTTCTTTCACTTTCTGATTGTGTTAGCAAATCAACGAGTCCTAGTAGTTCACTCGCTAAATTTATACAGAAGAAGTTGATTATTATAGTCTGTTGTCGCACTCTCAAAGTAATTCTTTTTAATTTGTTTTGTTCAAAACATGTCTAAACGCCAGTGCCAATTTAGCAGTTGAATGAGAGTGAGCACTAATTTGTGAGGTACTATTTCACAGAACTACTCACTTCTCCAATTGAAACAATGACTTTTAATAACATAATTTTCGATTATCAATTTAATTTTCGTTATACTATAGTAACACTTGGTGAAGCTCAGTTATACAGCGCATATCTCCTTCGTAGAAAACAAATAAAATCAACAGCTAAAAAGAAATTCTAATTCTAAATGCATCTGAACTCGTACGAAGCCCATTAGTGCTGCTACGTTGTGTCGAAGTTGTATAGATACAGTCTATGTTTCCTTACCTGCATGGCAAGGCCATGCGGCTGTTGCACGCCATGAATGATTGCCGCGTGATACCGAGTGAGTGAATTGCCAGCGCCGGCCGCTGTGGCCTAGCGGTTGTAGATGCTTCAGTCCGGAACCACGCGGCTGCTACGGTCGCAGGTTCGAATCCTGCCTCGGACATGGATGTGTGTGATGTCCTTAGGTTAGTTTCGTTGAAGTAGTTCTAGGTCTAGGGTACTCATGACCTCAGATTTTAAGTCCCAAAGTGCTTAGAGCCATTTGAACCATTTGAACTGCCAGCCACGTGCTTCCGTGTGCGCCTGCATAGCGCGTGATGTAGACGAGCGCTACTTATGTGGATTCGCCAAGCAACTGCACTGCTCAAGTAGACATCACGTTCACTACGGCATCAACCTACGGGCCAGAATATTGGGAGACAGGAGTATGGGTCCCTACTTGTTGCATTACTGGTTGAGAGCACAAAGGTATCACGCAGTCCTCTCAAACTATTTGCCTGACGCATTGGAAGATGTTCCACTTCATGTTTGGCTGAGGGTATGTTCCCAACATGATGATCCACCTTCACACTTCGTAATTAATTTGAGTTGGTATTTAGACAGAGCATTTCCAGGGAACAGCTCCGACAGGGAAGTCCAGTTGTATTTGTGTTCACCTGACCTGAATGCCCTTTATTTCTTCCTGTGGGGACATTTGAAGGAGCACGTGTATTCTACATCGCTGACACACGTGTTAGAACTGATGGTGTGTGTTCATGCTGCTCTTGTACCTGTGGATGTAGGCACGTTGCGAAGAGTCCAAAGCTGTGTGACTCAGCGGGTCAAGCAAAATTTATGCGTCTATAGCTTGAGCATCTCCTCTAAAAACAATGTATTCTTTTGTAAACGTCATGGAGTCATTAGTATGGAAATTATTATTGTCAATTGTTGCTAATCTGTTACTTATGAGTAGATGTATTGCATGTACTATAAATGACTAGTAGATTTTGGGTTATTTAGCTGTACTACCATGTTCACCATCTCTAAATTTATATTGTTTTTGTAGTTGTTCTGTCTTATGACTGGTCATTCGTTTCAAATGCCTATCTCGGACTTGGCTGACCACGTTTTTGTTATGTTCAAGGTTGCAAAACAATGTACTATTTAGATGTCGGATCGTGTGGCTCAAGATACGGTGTATACTATATTACTAAATGGCAGAGTGAATCTAGCAAATAAAAAAAAAAATACGCCTCGACCCAGAATCGAACCCTAGATCTCCCACTGCCTAACTCAAATGAGTATCCACTGCACCAACTGCAAACCACTACCGCTGAATCTTGCAAAGGTAGTTATCGTACATGTGATAACCGTGTTGCCGGATTCCCAATTTTAAACGTCCATTTACTGCCGGAAACATGCGCAGGACGAAATTTTGTGACAGACATTTTTGTATTGTCAAAATCAGCTTGCATAGTGCCTTGTTGATCACTTCCGTCCATTGCTTCGTATAGTCTGCGCCACAGTCAACCCCTATCAGTTCCCACCACCTGAGATCAGGGGTTTTCCAGTAAACTAGGGTCCAACCGATACAGCCACGATCCTAGGAGAGGCGGTGTCGTGCTGATTGCAAAGGCACTCGCGTCGTTCGTCTGCTGTCATAGCCCATTAACGTCATATTTTACCGCATTTTCCTGACGTATACGTTTGTCGTGAGTCCCACATTGATTTCTGCGGATATTACACGTGATATTGCTTGTCTGTTAGCAGCGACAGTCCACGCAATCGACGCTTGTCTCCGTCGTTCAGTTGACGATCGTCAGCTGCTATCTTCCCCATAGTGAGAGGTAATTATTGAAATGTGATATTCTAGACACACTCTTGACAATGTGGATCGCGGAATATTTAGTTCCCTCACGATTTACAAAACGAAATCTTTCGAACAACAGTAGGAACTAACGCAACTCTATTAGGTACTGTCTTCTGGTCCCGCTTAGAAACAAGAGAGTTCTTAACGGTTTCATAGTCCTATAATTCTTTCTGTGAGATTTAAATCATGTTCGTGTGAGTATTGTTATTAGTTTCTTAGAATACTTGTGGTTCGTAACTTGGTTACATATAGGAAATCAGTGATACAGTTTGATGTGTAATACGAACTGCAATGTTTATAGTAATTTGGAAGATATTTAATGACTTGTGATTATGGCTTTCAACATGATCGGCGTTTCCTCCACGCCTAGTATTCTCCCACATGATAAGGGTTTCGACTTTATACTCATTTAAATGGTGTGAAATCGTGAAAAAATTTTCTAATAATGCACACGGACACAAGAGCAACTGCCAGATGCTATTAAACCTTGCAGCGATGGGGAATCTGTAAGGCCAGTGCAAAAGAAAAGGGAATTCCTTTCAGTAACCCGGAGGAGAGAATAAAGAGGTGAATGCAGGAGGCCCCTAGAATGGATCGGAAATTGGTATTCACTGTCCAGCAGACGAAAAAAATTGCAGAATATGTCAAGAAGTTAGCAAAAGCATCACTCCTCTGGGTCTTAGAGGACTTACCTATTGATTTGCAGAACGGTCGAAATAGTTCACACGACCTGGTTGCGTGTGTGGCTGGTAGAGACTGTTTATACATTCTTCTGAAGATGGATCCCACCATTTTTGTAAGGAAGCTAGAATCAATTACCATGAGCTGTGTTCGAGGCATCATGAAAAAGGAGGGGTCCACATTCTATGATGCTCTTGCTGAAAAATTAAATAACTCAAATGACACTCCGGATGCAACATGAAAAGAAATTCATTTGCAGAAATATCGCCAATTCTATACCCTAGCTACGCCACGAGGACAGAAACGGCAGTACTCTCTACCCCTAATTGATTCCCCCATGAAGAAATTTCTTGAAGAAAAAAGGGCAAACAAGGCGGGAAAGGTAATCAAAGAGAAGCATAGGTCTTTCAGAAGAGGAAACCAATCCTTCAACAGAAAATTGTAGGTCTCAGGTGGAATCTAGCGGCTGCGTTTGATGACAACTACGAACTAAGTAAGAAAAATTCGCTTATTCATGTTTCTCCACATGTAATTTCTATGAATATCGTATTCCTTACAACAAATAATACTGATTTTAAATATGATTCTGCATGCATTCTTCTTGATTTGAGAGTTGTTTTCCTTCATTATAGTGTTATATTTGTGTTCTTCTACGTTCGCTGCCATGTAAACGTTAATACTTAAATTTAATTCCATGAAGTTTTCGCTGACCGTTATTACCACGGTCTGTTGGTATGGTCACTGATAGCAGTATTTTCATTTGATTCACTTTGTAAACAAAATATGATACATACCAGTGCAGAACGACATTGTTCCTAAATTAGTTCTCGTTTATTTCAATGAATATTAATAAATAAGCACCCAGGTTTTGAAATTCTAACTTTGACTCTTACACATAAATAAAAGCAAAACAAGTCATAACGTGTGTTTTTAACTTAAGGGTCTATATATATATATATATATATATATATATATATATATATATATATATATATATTTTGGAATGGCATGCTATAGTTTTGTGCTTATTTTCTGACAGCAGCTATCGAGATGAGTCCAGTGATGTATAACAGTAAGGTCTTTGAAGGTCAACAACGGTCACAAAGGTGGCATGAACGTCCACTTACAGAAGGCGTTCGAAGTGGTGATCGTCGGTATCAGTGCAATGCTGCAATCTTCTTATCATTAATTGAGTGGTATTCCTTATCACTTCGGCACGTATCCAAGAATAAGCTCTGACAATTCTCTCTCGTATATCGTGCAAATAGTATATATCCTTACGTTAAGGATAGCAGGTTAGAATTATTTTTCCTTTTATATTCAACAATTTCTGTTCCAGTGGGCCCAGAGGATGCATGACCTCTAAGAACGACACACTTTATTCCGCTAAAGGCTTCTGGTGCCCTGCAGGTTTATTGACTCGTAGTGATCACAAAGTTACACGACGTGACATCTTCTACATTTGGTACAGGTTTCTGCTGAACTACTGATTTATTTACTCATAATGATTAAATAAGTCAATAGCTTAGCAGAAACCCCATACCAAACATATCATATTTGTACTCCCTTTTATTTCATTAAGAAGTTGGCGTGTATTTGTGTTTGGGAATTAGCGCAGTCTACAAGTAGTGTAAGAGTGATAGGTAGCATGAGACGGATCAAATATCAAGTGAATGCAAACTTCAAGCCTTTCATTACGAAATAGAGGTAGAGAGGCAAATCCTTTCACCTTAGAGTTTTGAAGAAGAAATAATGGACCACAGCCTAGCAATAAAATAATTTTTTTTGCTGCCAATAGCCTGTAAATAATTACTATTTTGAATGCCTCTAAGGGAGAAATGTAGATTCAATATCGTTTCATTAACGCAGCGACCGTTTATTAACTCTGTGATTATGCTTACCAATAACTCATTTACTTTCTATACGCGTGTTTTACACATTATAAATTGTTTATTTGTGTACGAAGTTCTAATTTTCTAGTATCCTATGTTCAATGCAAAAGAAATGAAGCATGGAAATTCGGAAAAATTTGGTGTATCCGTGCATCAGTTCAGTCACTGCAAAACTACAATGTTTCTCTTTACTTTGTACTGTAATAGTGTTTAGTAGAATAACATTCAGTCGTCATTTGCTAATACTCCAATTTGCCATGTATATGTCGGCTCCAGTAAACCAGTCACGGATGTAACATAGTGGGAGTCATATTTCCTCACGAGACTTTACAAGCTACTTTCTGACGAAGACAATATTATGGCCAATGCTAAAGTACGCCATTTTCTAGGGCTTGTTATTTTGAACCATACACATTGTTGTTTTGCAGACACATACATCCGTCGAGTTGGTGCCTAAGATATAGTTGTACCCCAATCCTGATAGCATACCGAAATACAAAATAAGTTACATGTGGTTAAAACATAACATGCTGAACTCACACTTCAACCGTGGCTTAAATTTTTCAGTATAGCAACACTAACCTGAAAAAGCCTGGAACTTCCGAAAATAAATTTTTCATAAAATGCTATGCTAAACAGACAAACGCTTAATGAGGCATTCTGAATTACTGTCAGCTACTGGAAGAACACAATGAAATAAATTTTTAAGCTTACGTTTGATCTATGGCACAAAGGCCCCGCATATTAATTATTTCCAAATTTAAATTGTGCTTTATGCTTATAAAGTGTTACAATGATATCTCCCCGTGAAAAGTACGTAAAGGTTGAAATAATTTCAGTCAAATGCTGTGTTCTCGCTGGTTGGTAGGAAGAGCGGCCATCGCTTTTTGTTAGGACTTTTATTGTATTCTGCAGCTTTCAAGCCAAATCACGGGAATTTAGGGAGATTTTCGCAACAAATGATTCTGGTAGAGATATTTCTTCGCTGTGTCGTGAGCGAGCATCGATTCAATATATTTCTTTTGATACCACGCTTTAACAACGTCGCTATCACAGGAGAGAGAAAGACAACACGTACTATGACTGCAATTTCGCTTTTACAATTTTTTATTAATACTTCACTTTAGCAAACACCATTTTTGGGTGAAGAAAATTATTCATCTTGTTGTACACTAAAAAATATAATGGACAACTGAGTGATAATTATTTTTTATATTACAAATAAATGAATCTTGCGTGAGATTATGTAGATAAACAACATTTGAGGAAAACTGAAATATTTACCTATCAGAACTACCGCATCAAAGCTCTGTAAAACGTTTACAGATCGTATCTCTTATATACAACTACTAAATAATACCCAAAATTTAAAGCACACAACATAGCCGAAAGGCAAACAAATTGATCAAACACCATTTATTTAAGAATGAAGAATTTGTTTTGGTGTGATATTTATTGTGATGCAGTACTTATATATTTTCGTCATATACAAGTAGAGCTTTGTATACCAAATGTCAGGGTTTTATACAGCATAAGCAAAGATGTTGTTTCAAGACAGAGATGAAAGATGGACAAAGAAAATAATGCAACAGACAAAGATGAAAAGTCTGTGTTTGAAAATACAATCTTGCACCCTGTCCCCATCATATACAAACACACACACACACAGACACACACACACACACACACGCACACACATACACACAAACACACACACACACACACACACACACACACACACACACACACTAATTACGTATCACTGATCGCGAAAAACCACTCAAACTTTGACTCAAAAAAAGTTGTAATATTTCTCAAAATATTTATGACTTCTACGACAAACTAAACATGGCACAACTGCAGTAGCTTAATTGTTCTATAGGATAACAGTGAATATATATGGAATACATACTGCCATTACTGATAAAACCTACATATTAAGCAGCACTCGTTGATGACCAAAGTTCAGTTGTTCTTTCGCAAGAACAACTGACCCACAAATTATTTGCAGTTTTCAAATGCCTATATTACTTATTAAAATAAACGCATATCGCTTGTTTGCACTATTGAAATGAGTTGTAGGCCAGTAGACGGGCTTAGTCCTATATTTATACCACGAAATGATACCAGAAATTCAATTTGTAAAATAACATGGAATTGGTTGTATAGCATTGCAAAATACACATGAGCACTGTTGTTGGTCATAATTAGCGGTTAACGTGAACTTTCTGACAAGAGTTACCAAAGTAAATAATGCTTCCCGCACGCCTAAATTCGTCAGAGACTCATCTCTAAAACCGATATCAAAGTCAGACAATGTTTATAGAAATCCCATACTGCTCTGTTCACTTCATCTTGCAGTTCAAAACATTGTCATATACTGCTGTCAGACAGTGAAAATTTCATGAGACTTTGACGGAATGGCATACTGAACAGTACTAACACCAATTCGTATAGGTGGGATATGAGGATGGTTTTGTTTACAACTATTCACTTTGAGAGTCACCAAAAATTATAACAACTCAATAGAAGAGTATTAATTTTATCTTGCAATAAAATACTTTTGTCACCTTCTCCTGATAATGGTAAGCTGGCAAGGTAGTGATACTTCAATCAAATAAACAGGCGTTTAGAACATAAGCAGTATTCCGAAACCAGAAGCTGGCAGTATATGTGCCAGTACTTGACAATACGTGACATAGCATAAAATCAACTGTCAGCTATTACATACAAAACTGTGTTATAACACCAGTAGCACGTAGTGCTTATGTGCGGTGGGTGTCAGCTACTGGGGCTGCTCTCCTCATTACAGCAAAACGCTAACAAATTGCCTCATGGTAATGTACTTTCCATTGTAACCGTTTTCACCAGAGCCCTTTTCGATTAAATCATATTGATTCCAAGGGATTAGGTTTATGTCTACAAACTGATTATTGCAGTGGATAAACTAGATGATTGTTTGATTTTGGGGAGGGAACCAAACAGCGAGGTGATCGATGCCATCGGATAGGGAAGGATGGGGAAGGAAGTCAGCCGTTCCCTTTCAAAGAAACCATCCCGTCATTTGCCTCAAGTGTTTTAGGGAAATCACGGTAAACCTAAATTTGAATGAACGGAAGTGGACTTGAACCGTCGTCCTCCAGAACGCAAGTCCAGTGTACTAATCACTGCGCCAGCTCGCTCGGTAAATCGGAAATGATCTTAACGATAATACACCCTGGAAAGAAAATATTACTTCTGAGATGACAGAAAATTTTGCAGGCTACTCAACTGAGGTTTCAGTACGACAGGGCTCTTCAGATACGTCTCATGCATTCGGTACTAGGTATTTTCGATCGATGAGAGGATTGACAGGATACGGAACAAAATAGGCCTAATGAACCTATGTACGGATATGCATGGTTTCCGTGCTAGAAACAACTTATTCAATCAAACTTTGCTTCGGGGACTGCGGTCTAATGCACGCTGGACAATGCACCCACAGTTACAGAATGTATTATATCCTACCAGAGAGCGGTACTGTTATTCATACTTCATGCCCTAGCGCCCTCGCCAGTCATGGTAATTGGTAATGTTGCGTCCGATTCACTTTTCTTGCTGACTCACTTTGTAGTGGATGTGATACAGCATTGCACACAATGGTTCCGTATTCGAATCGAGAGCTTGCCTACATGGTACTCACTTATGGAAAGGCAAATGGCAACAACCACAGCATTCAATGTTTGCAACAGTGTTTCGCCGTTTGTCTGAGACGGGGTCATTTCAGGAAACAGAAAATCATAAAGGACGTACCCGAAATGTTTGGACACCACACTTGGGGGAAATGAGATTAACACTGAGGATGGTGACCGCCATGTCAGTCGAGGCTGTTGGCCCGCCAGTATAGGGTAAGCCAAACGACCGTGTGGAACATTCTTCATGACAATTGTTACTACCAATATCACTTGCAGCGAGTGCAGGACTTCCTAGCGACAGACTTTCCCCATCGGGAGCAGTTTTATCACTGGTTTCTTCACCAGGCAACCAAGATACTGGGATTTGTGTCATCCATCCTATTCACAGATGAGGCAACCTGTACGCGGGGTGGTATCTTCAGCTTTCGTAACAATCATCTGTGGAATCGTATGCAGAACCTCCATCGTATGTTGGTGCTCCAGCCCACTTCGCCGTTAACATCTGCACGCATCTCAATCGTGTCTTCTTGGTCGATGGATCGGACGGGGGGGTCCAGTGGTACCTCCTGCTCGTTCACTGGATCTCAACCCGTGCGTTTTATGGTTATGGGAGCATCTCAAAAGTGTCGTGTAGGCAGAGCCCATTCCAGATGTGGAGACGTTGGACCAGAGTATTCATGCGGCCTTTGACACTATTCTAATGCAATCTGGCCGATGTGAACGTGTGAATCGAAACATGCTAAGGCTCGTACACGTATGCGTTGAGGTACTTGGAAACAGTTTTCAACACACACTGTAACTGTAGCTTCATGGTACAGCACATATTACACCACAGTCTCAGTAACAATCTATGATTGAATAAATGGTCTCTAGCATGGAAACAATACATTTCTGGACATAATTTCATTATACCTTTTTTGTTCCGTATCCACTCATCGACCAATCACTAGAGTTGGTAGACGGTGGAAAAAATTGTTGTGTGTGAGTGAGTGTGTGTTATTGTTAAGTGCTTACTTACATTGGTTGATATTACAAAAACAGAAAACAACAACTGTTACTAATGAACTTCACCAGAAATTTCATCATTCGAATAAAATGGGGAGGCACTGATTTTAAAAAAGAGTTAAAATAATTTAGCGAAAGTCAGTAGATTTTTTTCAGTAGTGTACATTGGTCATTACAAAGGTGTTAGCCCCAAGAATAATTCCTGCACCAGGGTTTTTCGTTAGCTGTGCGACCATTCAAGAGAATAGCGCACTGCACGCTGTTAACTACCATATGAATATAGAGATTAATGTTACGCTGCACAAATTTCAGTTAACGATGCGTTGCTTTCCCTTGTGCGCTGTATCGCAGTGCAGTTCTGTCCCGCAGAAACTCGCAGTACATAAGCAGATTTTAAATTAACAATGCGAAATCTGTAGAAACTACACACTGAAATTATGACTGCTGTACACTCCGCACTTCCTTTCCGCCTGAGAACGAACACTTTCTTTCCAGAACTTAATACCACTAAGAAATAACCTCTGGTGCATGGAGATGCTACTCTCAATAATTCTGCTTTCTAGACGCACATGACATTCTACACAAGGGTCTTTTCTTGAAACGGTTCATGTAACTAGCATAATAGGCATAATAGGTTGTAAGGTCTTATACATAAAAGCATTTGGTAGTTGTTGTATGTGCTTTGACCAACCTCTTGCTCGTAGTTTTCAGTACGTAGACAACATACAACGGTTATGACACAACAACTGAAGCTTAGGATACGCAATACGTACTTCACAGACACAGAAAAATTGGCTCCATTTATTCCAATTAATCCTTGACACGCTCTGTAATGTTATTATCCACACAGGTTACTGCCCTAAGCTTTGGAAATCTCCCTAATCCTACGTTTCTTTAAACCCAACAAAACTGTCGGTGAGGCACCTATCGACCCAACTGCCTCACACTGGTATTTAGCTAGGTGTTCGAATCGATCCTCTTCCAGTACATCTGTAAACGCCTAAACCAGTACCCATCTACATCTACATCTATATACATACTCCGCAAGAGACCGTATGGTGCAGGAAACCTTTTACCACTGCTAGTCATTTCATTTCCTGTTCCACTCAGAGAGATAGTGAGGGAAAACTAATTGTCCCTATGCCTCAGCAAGAGCCGTAATTTCTCTTATCTTATCTTTATGTTCCTTGCGCGAAGTGTACGTTCACTGCAGCAGAACTGTTCACCAGTCTGCTTCAAATGCTTGTTCTCTGAATTTCCTCAACAGTGTTCACCGAAACGAACATCGACTTCCATCTAGGAATCGCCTTTTAGGTTCCCAGGGCATCTCCGTAATACGTACGTGTTGATCGAACATAACGGTAACAAATCTACCAGTCCGCCTCTGAACTGCTTCGATGTCTTCCGTCAGTCCGAACTATTGATGATCCCAAGCACTCGAGCACTAGTGTTCGGTCTCCGCACTTCATTAAATTCTCCGAATGAACCAAAGACGACCATCCACCTTCCTTAAAACAGACCTCACATGCTCGTTCATTTGATATCATTCTGCAACCATACGTCTCAATTTTTATTTGAGCGAACTGTGTCAAATGACACGCTCCTAACGCAGTAGTCGATCATTCCGGGATTGTTTTCTCCTACTCGTCTGAATTAACTTACATTTTTCTACATTTGCAGGTAGCTGCCATTCATCACACCAATTACAAATTTTGCATAAACTATCTTGTATCCTTATGTAGTCACTGAACGATGACACCTTCCCGTACAGCACAGCTTCACCTTCAAACAGCCACAAATTGCCATTGACTCTGTTTGTTAGATCAGTTATGTGTATAGAGAAAACCAGCGCTCCTGTCACATTTAACTGGGGTTCTCTTGACGATAACCTCGTACCTACACGCTGGGAACCTATTTCGTTTACTCATACCTTGGCTAACAGTGTGCGTTGGGACTCCGTGTCAAACGATTTTCGGAATACTACGAATATGGAATCTGCCTGTGGCCCTTCACCCATATTCGCAGAATACCATATTAGAAAAGAGCTAGCTAAGTTTGGGACGAGTCACGCTTTGTAAAACCTTGCTGATTTGTGGATTGGAGCTTTTCCATCTCACTGACTTCTGTAACACGCTGATTATTCATTGGGATACAGTGACAGGCTATTGGGCTGTGTTACTTATTTAATTCTCTTCGAAAAATTCTTTGACGAGCCCTGGAGAGATCACAGGCACCTTTCTTCATAACAGATGCGCTGTTGTGTGACCTGCTAGCCCCATATAATCTCAGTGGGAGGGTAGGCCCACAGAAACAAATATAATAAGCTACGACAGATTGAATTTAATAGCTGGTAACAAAAGTTTCTCAAACACGCAATGAATATCATAAAACGACAGTGGGGTCGTCAGAGAAAGGGACGTGATAATTTAATTGAACTAGTACTTGGCATTTGGTGTTGGGCAGTAGTCAGATAATGTGCATTCTGGTGCTTCAACGCCTACTGATCTCTACTCTTCGGATTCTTTTAATGAGCATTCAAGGATTTTCTTTCAGGAATTTTGAGGCTGACATTACTACGAAACAAGAGAATTTGATCTTAAATGACCACGAAATTTATTATCATTGAAAAAGACAAATGACATCATGAATAAACAAAAGTATCTGGTAGTTTTATACAAGAAGACATCATCCTCTTTTAACCGTACAGTAGAGCTGCATGCCTTCGGGAAAAATTATGGCTGTAGTTTCCCCTTGGTTTCAGCAGTTCGCAGTACCCACAATACCTCGTATTTGTACTCTGTTACAGTTCATAGCGTTTGAATACATTTGTGCAAGAAACTGAGTGGGAAAGGATATAGAAAATTGCGGGCAATATGTGGCCTATCTGCTCGGACTCACAAACGTTCATGCACATGCTCTATGAAATGGGAATAAGACCGAAACCTTAACTAGAGACAATTATATTAAGAAAACAGATAGTTCAGGCAACGAACGGGAAACAACGGGTGGCTGTATACGTGAAGCGCTTCTAATAGATAACTAATTTTTGTTTAGCCAGCAGCGGTGGCCTCGCTGTTCTAGGCGCTCAGTCCGGAACCGCGTGACTGCTACGGTCGCAGGTTCGAACCCTGCCTCGGGCATGGATGTGTGTGATGTCCTTAGGTTAGTTAGGTTTAAGTAGTTCTAAGTTCTAGGGGACTGATGACCGCAGCTGTTAAGTCTCATAGTGCTCAGAGCCATTTAAACAGCCAATTTCAGTTTTCGTGTTCTATCACACGCGAGAGAGAGAAACAACCGTAGAATGTTAACATTTCAACGTACTGAGAAACGATACAGGTGTGGTTGAACCCAAAGTTACACACACACGTCGACAGAAGAGTAAATTTGTGATAATGTTCAGTATTCGCATTCCACCCCCATTAAATGTCTTACACGTAAATTGAAGGTGGAAGAGGGGAGCAGGGAATGGGAAGGGAAGGGTTCACTGCTGTCTGCTGCATCAGAACGTTGTGCGTAACCAGCAGCGGCGAGTGAAAATGAGAACCTATGACGTCCTGCTGACAACACAGATGTGTTAACCACTGCGTGATCGAGGACACAGCGTTAGCAGAACTGCGTGGACTATGTCGGCACGTCTCACGACCGATCGGCTTTCCCATCGAGCGCCACTTATGCACGTTACCTGTCCATTTCCTCCATGTTCGCTCTCTGACATTCCCAAAGGAGATCGGACGTATTTGTGCATCCGCACAGAAGAAAGTGGATCCAGCAAACTGCTAGGCCGATCAGTTATATGAATGCACGGTATCTGTTCTTTCACACATGTCCGAAAGAACAGACACCACGCATTCACAAAACATTATATTTATCTGACAGTGCCAGAATATAGTAATGGCTATTTGCAGTAACCCTGTATTGACTGGAAGCATTGTCCTTTCCGCGTCCAATTCCCGCCATGTGGACCGGATACGGCACTAAGCCAAACACACAAAGACATGTACCAAAATTTCGAACAGACATTTACCGTGAGGCTGCTTAGATCACGCGACCAAATGTGTTAACCATCTACTGACCATGGTGAATTTAGGTGTAAGTGTGTGGAACACAAGTGCACCCACTGAAACTCTCAGTTGGAGGGATCTAGTACATACAGAAGAGTTCATTAGATCTGCTCAGATCGGTTTCGAAATTCGACACGTGGTAACATGAATTACACTCAAGATAATGATACACTACTGGCCATTAAAATTGTTACACTAAGAAGAAATGCAGATGATAAACGGGCATTCATTGAACAAATATATTATACTAGAACTGACATGTGATTACATGTTCACGCAATTTGGGTGCATAGATCCTCAGAAATCAGTACCCAGAACACGGCCTTGATACTCCTGGGCATTGAGTCAAACAGAGCTTGGATGGCGTGTACAGGTACAGCTGCCTATGCAGCTTCAACACGATACCACAGTTCATCAAGAGTAGTGACTGGGGTATTGTGGCGAGCCAGTTGCTCGGCCACCATTGACCAGGCGTTTTCAATTGGTGAGAGATCTGAAGAATGTGCTGGCCAGGGCAGCAGTCGAACATTTTCTGTATCCACAAAGGCCCTTACTGGAACTGCAACATGCGGTCGTGCATTATCCTGCTGAAATGTAGGGTTTCTCAGGGATCGAATGAAGTGTAGAGCCAGGGGTGGTAACATATCTGAAATGTAACGTCCACTGTTCAATGTGATCAAGAGGTGACCGAGACGTGTATCCAATGGCACCCCATACCATCACGCCGGGTGATACGCCAGTATGGCTATGAGTACACGCTTCCAATGTACGTTCATCGCGATGTCGCCAAACACGGATGCGACCATCATGATGCTGTAAACAGAACCTGGATTCATGTGAAAAAATGACGTTTTGCCATTCGTACACCTAGGTTCGTCGTTGAGTACACCATCGCAGGCACTCCTGGCTCTGATGCAGCGTCAAGTGTAACCACAGCCATGGTCTCCGAGCTGATAGTCCATGCTGCTGCAAACGTCTTCGAACTGTTCGTGCAAATGGTTGTTGTCTTGCAAACGTCGTCATCTGTTGACTCAGGGATTGAGACGTGGCTGCACAGTCCGTTACAGCCATGCGGATAAGATGCCTGCCATTTCGACTGCTAGTGATACGAGGCCGTTGGGATCCAGCACGGCGTTCCGTATTATGCTCCTGAACCCACCGATTCCATATTCTGCTAACAGTAATTGGATCTCGATAAAACGCGAGCAGCAATGTCGCGATACGATAAACCGCAATCGCGATAGGCTACAATCCGACGTTTAAGTCGGAAACGTGATGGTACGCATTTCTCCTCCTTACACGAGGCATCACAACAACGTTTCACCAGGCAACGCCCGTCAGCTGCTGTTTGTGTATGAGAAATCGGTTGGAAACATTCCCCATATCATCACGTTGTACGTGTCGCCAACGGCGCCAACCTTGTGTGAATGCTCTGAAAAGCTAATCATTTGCATACCACAGCATCTTCTTCCTGTCGGTTAAATTTCACGTCTGCAGCACGTAATCTTCGTTGTGTAGCAATTTTAATGGTCAGTAGTGTAGAAAGGCAGTGCCGCATGAATTTACAGACGAAAATCTACGGCAACTGAACACACTGTGTTCTCGCATAACGGAATCCACGTCACTTCCGTTGCAAAGTGTCTATTTCAGAACACTGATATAATTACCATCCCTGACCTGCTTCATCAACAACAATAAAACTGATAAGGAAGAAAGCAATTAGATTTGGCCACTAAATAAATCATTCTAATACCTCTTGGAATGATGGATTTGGTGGTTAAGTCTAGTACCTCTTGCCCTGCTCCGCCAATCCCATGAACCATGGTCCTTGCCGCCGTTGGGATGGCTCAGCGATATAAAGAGCCGTATCCTAGTTCAACCACAACAGAGGGTTCTCTGTTAAGAGGCCAGACAAACGTGCGGTTCCTGAAGAGGAGCAGCAGCATTTTCAGTAGTTGTAGGGCCAACACTCTGGATGATTGACTGATCTGGCCTTGTAACATGAACCGAAACGACCTTGCTCTGTGGGTACTGCGAACTGCTGAAACCAAGGGGAAACTACAGCCATAATTTTTCCCGAAGGCATGCAGCTCTACTGTACGGTTAAACGAGGATGATGTCTTCTTGTGTAAAATACTGCGGAGGTGAAAATGTCACCTATTCGGATCTCTGGGTGGGGACTCCGCTGGAGTATGTCGTCACCAGGAGGAACAAAACTATCATTCCACGGATGAGAGAGTGGCATGTAAGATACCGTAATCTGGCAGTTAGGTTAGAATATTTAAAATGGGAAATGGATAGGTTGAAGCAAGATGTAGTCGGAATTAGTGAAATTCGGTGGCAGGAGGAACAGAAATACCCGTAAGGTGAAAACAGGTTTATAAATAAAAAGTCAGATAGTGTTCATTCAAGAGTGGGTTTAATAAAGAATGAGAAAATAGGAATCCGGGTAATCTACGATGAACAGCAGGTGAGTTCATTAACGTTGCCAAGACAGACACGATGCCCACACCTACTAGAGTAGTACAAGTCTATATGGCAACTAGCTCCACCGATGAAGAAGAGATTGAAGAGGCATATGATGAGATAAAAGAAATAATTCAGATAGTTAAAGGAGACGAAAATTTAATTGTGATGGGGGACTAGGAGTCGATGGTGCGAAATGGAATAGAATTTAAAGAGTAGGTGAAAATGGACTGGGGGAAAGGATTGAAAGAGGAAGTTGCCTGCTAGAATTTTTTCACAGAGCATAATTTATTCACATCTAACACTTGGTTTGAGAATCATAAAAAAAGGCTGTATACGTGGAAGAGACCTGGAGACACGGGAAGGATTCGGACAGATTATATAATGTTTACACAGAGATCTAGGAACCAGATGCCAGATTGTAATACATTTAAAGAGGCAAATGTGTACCCTGACCACAACTTATTGGTCATGAACTGTAGATTAAAACTGATGAAACTGCAAAAACGTGGGAAATTACGGAGATGGGACCTGGATGGGTTGAAAGAAACAGATGTTTTTGAGAGTTTCAGAGCAAGCATTAGGCAATAATTGACGGGAAGAGGGGAAAGGAATAGAGTAGAAGATGAATGGGTAGCTTTAAGAGATGAAATAGTGAAGGCAGTAGAGGATCAAACAGTTAAAAAGACAAGGCCTAGTAGAAATCATTCGATAACACAAGAGATACTGAAATTAATTGATGAAAAATGAAAATCTAAAATCGCAGCAAAAGGAAACAAGCGATAGGGAATACAAACATAAAAAAAACGAGATTTACAGGAAGTGCAAAATGGCTAAACAGGAATGACTAGAGGAGAAATATAAAAATGTAGAAGCATATTACACAAGGGGGAAGCTAGATACCGCATTACAGGAAAATTAAAGAGGCCGTTGCGGAAAAGAGATGCTGCTGTATAAATATCAAGAGCTCAGATGGGAAACGAGTCCTAAACAAAGAAGGGAAAGCTGTAAGGTGGAAGGACGTATATAGGATCAACACAAGGGAGATGAACTTGAAGGCCATATTATGAAAGGGGAAGTGCACGTACATGAATGTGAGAGAGGAGATATGATACTGCGAGAAGAATTTGACGGAGTTATGAAAGATCTAAGCCCGAAAAAGGCCCGCGGTAGACTATATTCCGTCAGAACCACTGACAGTCTTGGGAGAGCCAGCCATCACGGAACTCTTTCATATGATGCGCAAGATGTATGAGACAGGCGCAATACCCTCAGACTTCGAGAAGAATGTAGTAATTCCGACTCCAAAGAAAGCAGTTTCGGACAGGTGTGAAAATTACCGATCCGTCAGTTTAACAAGTTATGGTTGCAAAATGCTAACACGAATTCCATGCAGAAGAATGGAGAAACTGGTAGAAGCCGACGTACGGGAAGATCAGTTTGGATTCCGGAGAAATGTAGAAACGTGCGAGGCAGTACTGACCCTACGACTCGTATTAAAAAATGGCTTAAGGAAAGACAAAAGACAAACCTACATTTATAGATTTAGAGGACGCTTGTGACAATGTTGACTCGAATAATCTCTTTGGAATTCTATAGGTACGATGGGTAAAACACAGAGAGCGAAAGGCTATTTACAATTTGTGCAGAAACGCGACGGCAGTTGTAGGAGTCGAAGGGCATAAAAGAAGGCAGCCGTTCAAAAGGGAGCGGGATAGGTTTTTATCCTATCCCCGATGATTTTCAATCTGTATATTGAACAAGCTATAAAGGAAACCAAAGAGAAAGTTGGAGTAGGAATTACAGTTCAGGGAGAGGAAATCCTAAAGTTGTGGTTTGCCGAAGACTTGTAATTCTGTCAGAGACAGGCAACGGACTTGGAAGAGCAATCGAACAGAATGGACAGTGTCTTGAAAGGGGGATATAAGATGAACATCAACAAAAGCAAATCAGAGATAATGGAATGAAGTCGAATGAAATCAGTTGAAGCTGAGGAAATTAGGCTAGAAAACGAGACACTCAAAATGGTAAATGAGTTTTGCTATTTGGACAGCAAAATAACTGACGATGGCTGAAGTAGAGAGGATATAAAATGTAGACTGGAAATGTCAAAGTAAATATTTGTGAATAAGAGAAATTTATTAGCATCGAATATAGACAGAAAATGTTTGGGACTCTTTTCTGAAGGTATTTGTCTGGAATGCAGCCATGGATGTAGTTCAGACTAAAGGAGAATGCCGGCCGCTGTGGCCGAAGCTGTTCTAGATGCCTTAGTCCGGAACCGCGCTACTGCTACGGTCGCAGGTTCGAATCCTGCCTCGGGCATGGATGTGTGTGATGTCCTTAGGTTAGTTAGGTTTAAGTAGTTCTAAGTCTATAGGACTGATGACGTCAGATGTTAAGTCCTATAGTGCTTAGAGCCAAAAACAGAATATAAGCTTTCGAAATGTGGTGCTACAGAAGAATGTTGAAGATAGATGGATCGATTACGTAACTAATGTGGAGGTACTGAAAAGAACTGGAGAGACAAGAAATTTGTGGCACAACTTTATCAAATGAAGGGATCGGTTGGTAGAACACATTCTGAGGCATCAAGGGATCACCAGTATAGCACTGGAGGGAAGTGTGGTTGTGTAAAAATCACAGAGGGAGACCAAGAAATGAATACAGTACGTAGATTCGGAAGGATATAAGTTGCAGTAGTTATTCTGAGATGAAGAGGCTCGCTTAAGATAGAGCTGCATGGAGAATTGCATCAAACCGGTCTTCGGACTGGAGACAACAACAACAACAACAATACCTCTTACGTGAGCAACTGACACAGGCGTTGTGAGGGAACGTCCTGTCGCTTACCCGTCTCCTGGAACAGTGCCCATGATACTACTCCCATAGGACCTCTCACTGCCTCTCACAGGTCGTAGGGGAAACCGAATCAGTGCCCATGACCAGCCCCAGGACACCGAACTGTTAGCTTTCAGCTCATCTTTATCTTGAGCACCCTGTTCCTCTTCAATGCCTTACCCAGACTAAATTTAACCTGGTACAAGACTGAGGTTACTTCTACACTTTTCGTCGTCTGCTACCGCATTTAAAGCCATTCATGCTTGACCACACTCTATACGACATGATAGGGAAAGGACACAGGATGTGCACGACATGAAATAAAAGAAAATTATTAAGTTATATTTATTCCATAGGCATGTTGGTGTGTGTACCTCATGGTACCTCAGTGGTCTGACAGGGTGGAAATGTCAGAACACAAATAGTTCACCACCCGTAAAACTGAATTTGCAGCACCAACAAGAACAAAACCTGTACATACAGCACAAACAGACACCATAATGCCGTTCGAAACTGTGGAATGGCATCGATTGTTGCTGTTCCACTTTATTGTATTCAATCTGAGTATATCTACATGAATTATGCAGCCAGTCGAAGTTGAAGGTACTGGAGTGTAATTCTGCTGTTGAGTTATTTGACTTTTCTTATATACAGAAGTCTCCTGTGCTTTTTGCACTCACTTGGAACTTAACGCTGGGCGAGAGATTCGCGATAAAGCAAACTAAGCAAGGGGCTAGTGCCTTACAGTACTCTTGCTAAAACCGAACGTGGATTCCATCTGGACCTGGCGACTTGTTTCTTTTCAACTCTTTCAGTTACTTCTCTACTCCAAGGACACCTACTACTATATGCCCAGTATGGAGGTACATCCGATGAACAAACGACGGTACGTGTATGAACGCCTTCTGCGTGAAAGATTATGTAAACATGAAATTTGAAACTTCAGCTAGGCTTAGACTAAGGTTTGACACATACATGGACACCAGTCCCCCACAGGTGTACCTGGTATCTTCCTGAATGAAGTTGTCTGCACTGGCCCAGGTGCTATCGCCAAACATTTTGCTGTGCCTAATCCTTGAGCCTCCACATCGAAGAATTAACAGCATGCATTTCATGTCCTTCAACATCAGGTGAAGCAAATTTACTTACCTTTCACTAAACGTCTTCTGAAAGCGCATAATTTGCTTTCAGTGAGTGGGAATTCCTCAGTGCTCCGCCTCGTTGCACTGACGCTCCTCCAGATCCAGACCACATCCCCAGCTAAGTTACCAAACACCTGTCGGTAGACTGCCAACGATACAACCTTGTCATTTTCAACTGTGTCTGCAGGAAGTGTGAGTTCCCATCTCAGTGGTTAAAAAAAAAAAAAAAAAAAAAAAGGTTCAAATGGCTCTGAGCACTATGGGACTTAACTTCTGAGGTCATCAGTCCCCTAGAACTTAAAACTACTTAAACCGAACTAACCTCAGGACATCACAAACATCCATGCCCGAGGCAGGATTCAAACCTATGACCGTAGCGGTCGCGCCGTTCCAGACTGTATCGCCTAGAACCGCTTGGCCACCCCGGCCGGCCTCAGTGGTGAGAAAGCGTGCTTATCCCAGTACTGAATCTGGGTAAAGACCCCTTGAGATGGACAGCTATCGCCCAATTAGTCACACTAATCATCTATGTAAGTTGCTCAAATACATGGTGAGCGGGGTACTGTGTTGGTACCTTGAGTTTCAGGGTCTTTTGGCTCCGTCCCAGGGTAGTTTTCAACAACGCTTTTCTATTGGTGACAGTTTGGTCTTCCTGGAGCCTCCTACCCTTTCAGCATTTGCCTGGCGTCAACGTCTTATCGCTGACTTTTTCCGCTTGCTAAAGTCTTAGACACCACATGGCAACATCACATCCTTTTCACCCTTCATGAGTCGGGTCTCACTGGCTACTACCGATTTTTGTCCAGAATTTCTCGTCACACCGTATTATTTGGGCTGACGTTGGTGCTTCCTACAGTATCCCCACGAACAAGAGAATGGTGTACCATTGGGTTCTGTATGGCTACTGGTTTCCGGCCTCCAAGACATGTGTCATGCACTTCTGTCACCCTTGTACTATGCATCCACTACTAACTTGTCGGCCAGTTGTTCAATGTGATGGAGTCTCACCGGTATCTGGGACTGGTTTCTGATGCCAGTAGACATGCCGTCCCCATCTACACCAGCTCAAGTTCATGTGGTGGTCACAAATTAATACTCCTCACTGCTTCATTAACACCAGCTTCAGTGCAGAATGATCCATACTTTTGCGGCATTACTTAATTCTGATTCTGGGACTGGGAGTCTGCCTATATGGCTCTACATCACCTTCAGAATTAAGGGTGCTGGACCCAATACACCGAACTGTGTCAGGCGCTTCTCGGACCAGCCCTGTGTACAGCCTACTCGCAGGGGACGGGATCCCTCCACTAAAAACTGTGCGCCAACAACGGCTGCTCAGCTATGCGATAAACTTTACTTTTCCCCCTGACCATCTGAACTAATGTGTCATATTTTCTGTGAGGGAGATCCATCTCTCACAACAGCGGTCCAGGTCTGGAATGATAATCGCAGTTTGCATACTGTATCTCTGCTCTGAATTCCAGCTTTCCCCACTGTCGCCTCCTGTCGGAGCAATTGCGTATGCCCCCAAGGTGTGTACCACATCCTCAGATCTATCTAGACCTCATCTTTGGACTGAAAGACTCTGCTGACCCAAAGGGTTTCTCCCGCCTGTTCGCTGTCGTCCTTGATGTATTTCGAATGTGGTAGACACTGACGGCTCTATGATAGATGGATGAGCAGGTTTTGCCTATACACAGGCAAGATACAGTGAACTTCACTTCCTACCAAAGAGATAAGGTGTATTCACTACACAACTGGTGGCCAATGCTAGATCTCTCAGTCACATTAGTTGTTTCAGTGATGAGATATTCATAATAGACAATGTCTTCCTCAGCAGGTCTCAGGCTATCGTTTAGTGCTACCCTCGACACCCATTATTTGTAGTCACACTATTCCTTACTGACCTTCATCAAGGTGGATAGTTGAACATCATTGTCTTGACCCCAGCTTAAACTATCTACCAGGATAATAAGTTTGTAGATGGGGTACTAGAATCTGATTTTCGATAAACTTTGCAACGTCATTTTCGGAGGCATGGAACACAGATTGGTATGCCCTGAGTTCTTCGAACAAACTGTGAGCAAAAATGCAAACAACGACCATGTGGTCGTCAACGCCTTGCAGTTCAGGGAATCTATCTCTGTCTCTCTGTTGGCTTCAAACTGCCTACACTTGGCTGAAACATGACGTGAGAATCGACACCACTGTTGGTGTAGTGCCTGCCTGATGGTGCTGCACGTCCTACTGGATCGCCTCTACTTCACCACCTTACAATTAAACCTTAAAGTTGCTGAAACGCTGCCTCTGGTACTAGCGGCTGACCAGGTTTTACGTTTTATCTCTGAAGGTATTTCCTACCCCCTCTCTATGAAGTTGTGCACATTGGCTTCGACAGCCGTTTGTGGGACTGAAGGGATGCTGTGACGCCTGCTCCAATCCACCCCAGAGAAAGGCAAACAACATTAACCACGCCCCAGTAACGTCATAAGATCTCTAATAACAATGGTTGGATATGGTGGTTTGATAAAAACCCGTGTCGATCTTTAAAGTTCATTCGCTGCATTCGTTTCTAGGGGACAGCCGGACAAGCGTTTCATCATCCGTTACATTTTTCCTACTTCATAGACGGCAATATAACTGCATGCTGTATCTGGCTGTCTGAAAATGAACGCTGAGAACACAGTGTGGCTACAGTTTACTACATAAATTGTATATTTAACACGTTATTGTGTGCTGCGACAGCAGCAAGAGACTGATGTGCTTTCCTGCTTTTACCCAGTTTTCGCTTGGGTTACTATACCAATACCTTGAGAAGAGAATTAAAACTATTTCTACTCGCAGTGATCCGTGAAATACACACAAGTCTGTTATCTCACTGCGGAAACTGTTTCGAGACAGCAACCTCACTGTAAAAACTTTATAAAATGGGCAATCACATGCAGAAATCTTACATTACCCCAAAACTGCCGCACGAAAATATATGAACATTTTTAGAAGGTCATTTTTTCTGTTCTCCGTGGATCTTTCATTGCTTCAAAATTCATGTAGGTATGTACTGTTTATGCAACTAATTGGAGGCAGTTTGTTTATTGCCATACAAGTTTGCTTCTTTTATTTGTGAAGCATCTTCAGTGGCCTGCAATACGTGTTTCTTTTTATGCATATAATTCTCGGAAGCGCCGGAAAACTGGTATAGGAATGTGGATTCAAATACAGAGTTACGTAAACAGGCAGAATACGGCACTGCGGTCGGCAACGCCTATATAAGACAACAAGTGTCTGGCGCAGTTGTTATATCGGTTACTGCTGCTACAATGGCAGGTTATCGAGGTTTAAGTGAGTTTGAACGTGGTGTTACATGCGTCGCACGAGCGATGGGACACAGCATGTCCGAGGTAACGACGAAATGGAGATTTTCCCTTACGACCATTCCACGGGTGTTCCGTAAATTGCGATGAGGTCAGTGTAATTTTTTAAAAAATAAAAGCGCCATTTCTGTCCGTCTTCCTGCGTATATCATTCAATTACATTCTGTACTAACTGTAACTGTTCTATCTATGTATGGTCAAAGTTTAATCGTGCTATGTCACTTGGTACATGCGAAAATGATTTTCGTCCTTAAGGTTTGCATATCAGTGCATAATCACACGACAAAGCTTTCATGGAGATGCATCACAGAGACAAAATTCGGTAAATCTGTCAGTAGTGAACCATGATATACAGGAACGTTTCGTGTGAAACACAGTACGACATCGGGTTGGCCAGCTGAGATAGCTGGAGAATGTGTCATACTTTGTCTGATAAACATCCGCTACGTACCGTCATTACGGACGAAGAAGTTTATCGTGCAATTGCTCGTTACGACATACACTGAAGAGCCAAAGAAACTGGTACACATGAACAAAATCGTGTAAGCTCCTCGCGAGCACGCAGAAGTACCGCAACACGAGTGGCATGGACATGACTAATGTCTGAAGTAGTGTTGGAGGGAACTGACACCAAGAATCCTGCAGGGCTGTCCATAAATCCGTAATATTACGAGGGGGTGTATAGATCTCTTATAAACAGCACGTTGCAACGCTCCCGGATATGCTCAATATTATTCATATCTGGAGAATTTGGTGGCCAGCGGAAGTATTTAAACTCAGAAAAGTGTTCCTGGAGCCACTCTGTAGAAGTTCTGGACGTGTGGCGTGTAGCATTGTCCTGTTGGAATAGCCCAAGTCCATCGGAATGCCCAATGCACATATATATGGATGCAGGTGACCAAACAGGATGCTTAAGTACGTGTCACTTGTCAGAGTCGTATCTGGATTTATCAGGGGTCCCATATCACTCCAACTGCACACGCCACACGCCATTACAGAGCCTCTACCAGCTTGAAAATTCCCCTCCTGTCATACACGGTCCATGGATTCATGAGGTTGTTTCCATTCCCGCACACGTTCATCCGCACGATACAATCTGAAACGAGACTCGCGCGACCAGGCGATATGTTTCCAGTCATCAACAGTCCAATGTCGGAGTTGACGGGCCTATACGAGGCATAAAGCTTTGTGCTGCACACTCATCAAGAATACACGAGTGGGTCTTCGCCTCTGAAAGCCCATATCCATGATGTTTCGTAGAATGTTTGCACGTTGACACTCGTTGAAGGCCCACCATCTAAATCTGCAACAATTTGCAGACGGGTTTCACTTCTGTCACGTTAAACGATTTTCTTCAGTGGTCGTTGGTCCTCTTCTTGCAGGATATTTTTCCGGCAGTGGTGACGGAGATTTGATGTTTTATCGGATTCCTGATATTGACGGTACACTCGTGAAATGATCGTAAGGAAAAATCTCCAATTCATCTTTACCTCGGAGATGCTGTGTCGCAAGGCTCGTGCGCCGACTATAACACCATTTTCAGACTCATTTAAATCTTGACAACCTGCCATTCTAGCAGGAGTAGCCGATCTAACAACTACGCCAGACAATTATTGTCTTATACAGGCGTTGCCGACCGCAGCGTCGTATTCTGCCAGTTTACATCTCTCTGTATTGGAATATACATGCCTATACCTGTTTGTTTGGAGCTTCAGTGTACATTCTAAGACAAAAAGAAAAGCACACATCACTAAGGAATTATACGAATGAAATGGAGATCGGTAGATGTGATGTATGTGTACAGATAAATAGATGATTACAATTTTAGACAGAAATTGGATGATTTATTCAAGAGAAAGAACTTCACAAACTGAGCAAGTCAACAGCGCGTGGTTTCACCTCTGGCCCTTATGCAAGCAGTTATTCCGGTTGACATTTATTGAAGAGGTGCTGGGTGTCCTCCTGAGGGATACCTTGCCAAATTCTGTCCAGCTGGCTCATTAGTTTGTCAAAATGCCGAGCTGGCTGGTGGATACCACCCATAATGCTTCAAACGTTCTCATCTGGGACGGGATCTGGTCACCTTGCTGGCATAAGTAGGGTTTGACAAGCACGAAGACTAGCTGCAGAAAATCTTGCTGTTTATGGGCAGACATAATTTTGCTGAAATGTAAAGTCCGGATGGCTTGCCACTAAGAGCAACGAAACACGGCGTAAAATATCTTAGACATACCGCTGCGCTGTAAGGGTGTCTCGAAAGACAACCAAAAGTGTCCCACTAGGAAACGAAGTGGCATCCTAGATCATCACTCCCGTCTTGCCAATTCCTCCATTTCTTACATATCCCGTAATTTTCTGTTCCATAGGGCTCAGGCAGCTCTTGAGGTGTAGTGTAACCTATCCTCCCAGGGAGAAAACCCTGAGGTCCAATCCTGGTAGCCCAGGTGTAGAAAACTGGCAGCTCACTGGTGGCTCCATCTGTGCAACACCCACAACGCGACTAGGAGACATTTGTAAGTACCAAAAGCCATTGCGAGTGTGCCTTGCAAATGGATGGAAACTTACGAGACAAAAACTGCTTGATAGATTGGGTAACAAGTCGGCACATGAAAAATTAGAACTCTATGTAGACTAGGTGTCCCCAAATTTGTGGTGTCAGAGCTGGAGGAATATAAAGTTGTTGCACTGAAATACAAGAAACCTGATGGTTTGCGTAAGTGGTTTTACGTGAGAATAATTCAGTAATCTTTTACGGAGGTCGCGAAGAGAATGGAAGGCATAAACAGGAAACCTGTTTTGTGATGGGTGATCGTTTGCTAAGGCAAGTCGAGAGATACAGTGCAAAGAGCAAGAGGTTATCGTGTCTCACTGTAAGGCGTAAGTATGGATATGTAACGCTTGTTAATGCGTATGCACCAAGAAACATAAGCGGCAAAATGTGAGCTTTATGAAGAACTAGAAAGAAAAGTGGGAAGCATTGCTAACAGAAAGACTACATCATTTTGGGAGACCTAACTGCCAATTGGGACAGGAAGATATGTACAGGCTATCAGCCAACAAGGAGAGTATACATGCGAAACAAATGACAGTGGACTGCTCAGTCAGAACCTTGTGTGAGCTGGACGACATTCCACCATAAACAGATATCACAAGACCTGGACTCACCCAGATGGTAATACCACCAATCAGATTGGTCGTATTATACGGTTTGCCTAAGGCACACAAGGAAGGAGTTCCTCTTCGGCCTATAGTTAGCAATTTTGGCGCTGCTACTTACAACTTAGCCAAGAATTTAGCGTTTATTCTCAATCCCCAAGTCGGAAAATGTGAACACATTATTTCCAATTCTCTGGTTTTGATTCCGCGTTTGAAGTCTTTGTATCTCAGTCCCTCGGATTTTCTCGTTAGTTTTGATGTTGTATCTCCATTTACCAGAGTTCCTCTTGAAGATTCTTGGCAGTTCATTGGTGAAAAATTGGACGAAGAAAAAACTAAGCTGTGTTGCCATGTGTTGACGTCGACGTATTTTTTATTTAATGACTAATACTTTGAACAAATTGACGGAGTGGGTATGAGGAGTCCATTATCTGCCATAGTCGCTAATTTGTTTGGGGAAGATTTTGAGGACATGGTACTTAAGACGGCGTTCTTAGATCCAACTTGTTACTGGAGGTACGTCGACCATACCTTTATGGGAGGGATGCTGTGGATCGTTTCCTAGATCATTTTAATTGTTTGCATCTCAATATTAAATTCACGGTGGAAGTTGAAAAGGATGGAAAACTTCCCTTATTAGATGTCTTGGTCTACAGGAGGGATGATGGGGCATTAGGACACAGTGTTTATCGTACGCCCACTCAAAGAGATCGATATCTTCATGCATCAAGTTGTCATCCATCGTACCAACCCAACGGGTTCCTATATACGTTGGCAAAAGGAGCTTACGCCATCTGAGATGCAGATAGTTTGACACAAAACTGTATCATTTAAAAGCTGTGTTCAAGCAGAATGGTTACACTGACAATAAGATCCATCGTGCTCTAGAGATCGGACCTTCGCGGGAACCAACAGAAGATACAAGCAAAAGCGGTGGCATTCCTACCTCTTGCGGGGAGCATATCTTCAAAAATAAGAAGAATTTTAAAAGAAATTTGATAAGACCAGAGCTCTGCTGGGCTCAATGAAGGATGACTTGGGTTTGAGAAAACCCAGGATCTACAAGATTCCATTGAGGAAAAGTCTATATTGGTCAAATAATTCGTACGTTCCAGGATCGTTGCGTGGAGCATCATCGCCACATGCGTTTTTTTCAGCCAGAAAAATCTGCAGTGGCGGAACATTGTCCTACTGAAGGACATAAAATGTCGTACGATGAGAGACAAGTGGTAGCCCCTGCGTCGCGGTGTTGGGACTGTGTAGTGAAACAAGCCATTGGAATCTGGCTATTTGACAATGTTCTGTTAGACATTAAGAAACAACAGTCCTTGTTTCTGTCATCAAAGACTGTCATTAGTGTTTGATATCGATTTATCGTTTCCACGAGTTTTCAGCACCTGTGCGATATTGTGCCTGTCGCTAGAGGGCAGTTATGTTCACGCACGCGCGGTGGACATACGGTCGGTGTATAAAGAAGTCGCCGTGGCGTGTTTGATTCCTGTTCCGGCGAGATAGCACGAGGGCCTACTCACCCGAAGATGGCGGCCAAGTGGGCTTCCGAAAAGTTGTGTGCAGATGACCATATGTTCCTACTGGATACCCGTCATGAATACAGCCAGATATACAGACTCATAAGTGAAGTACGGAGAACGCACAAGATCCCGAAAGTGTGGAAATCAGCTGCCCTTATCCCACATTACAAAAAGAACAGTAAAAGGAATTGTAGCAATTACTGAGGTATTTCTTTGCTGAGTGCACCATACGAAATGATATCATTAACAAAAGTGACAAGCTGAAACCTTTTGCTGAAGATATTGTTGGAGAGTAGCAGACAGGTTTTCGGGCACACAATCAACCGTGGATAAATTTCTTAAATAAAGCGAACACCATTAAGACTGTACAACTTTATTCTTCATTTCTATATATTTATTTCTCGATATAGTCACCCAGACGACAGACACATTTCTCCCAACGAGAGCCCAGTTTGATGTTACCGTCAGAGTAGAAGGTTTGACATTCTTGACGGAGCCACAATCTCACCTCTTCCTGCAGAGCTTCATCACAATCAAAGTGAAGCCCTTGAAGGTGTTCTTTAAGTTTGAAGAACGGATTAAAATCTGGTGGGGCAAGGTTGGGACTCTATGGAGGATAATCGATAAGAGTTAATGCTAGGCGTCTGATTGTTGTAGACGTTGCAGCGCTTGTGTGTGGTCTAGCGTGGTCTAGGATTATCGTACTGAAGGAGAGGGTACTCCAGGTGTGGACGAACTTCTCAAATTCGAAACTCGATTGCAGTATGGTGTTTCTCACGCACCAGCATAGATAAGACGTCGACACATTGATCCTCCCGCCGGATGTTCGACTCCTCCCATGGGCATGGGTGTGAGTGTTGTCCGCAGCGTTAAGTTAGTTTAAGTAGTGTGCAAGTCTAGGGACCGATGACCTCAGGAGTTTGGTCCCTTAGGAATTCACACACACACATGGATCGTGTATTCGAATACTGAGCTTTGATCATGCTGATTTTCTGACATCATAGCGTGGAAAAAGCAGTTTGGGGAGTCTTTCCGAACGTAGAGAGCAATATCTCCTTTCAGTCCCAACAGGACTTGGAAGGCCCAACGGTACCGACCGGCCACCGTGTCATCCTCAGCCCACAGGCGTCACTGGATGCGGATATGGAGGGGCGTGTGGTCACCACAGCGCTCTCCCAGGCCGTATGTCAGTTTACGAGACCGGAGCCGCTAGTTCTTAATAAAGTAGCACCTCGGTTTACCTCATAAGCGCTGAGTGCAACCCGCTTGCCAACAACGCTCGGCGGACCGGATGGTCACATAGCCAGCGCTTATCTTCGGTGATCTGACGGGAACTAGTGTTACCACTGTGGCAAGGCCGTTGGCAGAGAGCAGTATCTGGCATGTCAGATAATTTGAACGTGCAATTGAACGTAGACCAATGACACGGAAGATGTTGTTGTCTCTCTTCAGTATAGTGTTGTGAAACGCCATATTGACTCTGAGTTGAAACTCTTAACTATATATGCTGTTTCTAAGTACCAACAAATTGAGGATTTCTCGAAAACTCGTACTTAACAGTACGAGTTGTTCTGTGAGGGGAACTTCATACTGGTGGTTCAAGAATTATATTAACTTACGTGTTACGGAAGTGTGCAGGTTCAAGGCAACGGTACATTAACGATCCATAAAAAATGCATTATTCTTGCTATGATTTTTTATAATTAAATGTCGCTTCATAGCGTATCTATGATTATAGATATCAGGCGATGGTAGGAAGCAAAGCTGGTCATTAATCTTTCATCGTCGGAGTAGCGTAACACGTAGAGATATGGAGATATAAGACAACAGATAACGTGGTGCTAGTTCGAATCTCAGTACAAGCAAAAAGGTTTTTACGTACCTTCACGTTTTCTAATAGGTCCGACACTTTCATATTAGTTTAATAGAAGCATATTTTATAACATTCGCTGTTACATAAGCGTAAGTGCTCTCTTTCTGATGTGTGATTTTGTTCGATTCACTTTCTCGACAAACTTGCTTGCACTACTTGCAGTAAGATATTTTTCGCTTTCTTGTTTCAAGTTTTATTAGATTTTTTGGTTTGTTGGATTTGTGGGGCGCTCAACTGCGCCGACATCGACGTCCGTACACATTCCCAATCTGTACACATTTCAATCGAGCTAGTTTCGTAAATGACGATGGACTGATGAGGACAACACAAACACACAGTCCCCGGGTAGAGAAAATCTCCTACCCTGCCGGGAATCGAAACCGGGAATCCGTGATCCAAAGGTAGCAACGCTAAAGTTTATTATTTCACGTGTTGTATAGATACTGCTACTTAACAGGAACTGGGGTCAAGTAAAAATGATCATATGGTATTACTAAAAAGTGAGAATGATGACATAATTTTTATCTCCTGTGGAGAATTATTGTAATTTTTTTGTATTATAACATATTCATGGATAGGTACTGAAATTTTTATTTATGTATACTACACATAGTACGACAAGACTAGCACATGGAGAATGGAGGAAATATGCGTGTTAATAGAGCTAACGCAGAGATTTTACGCCGTCCATTTCGTAGACACTGTGATCTGCAAAAACTACTGCCGCTGGAGTGCGCTACCATCGCGAATACCACGTTAAGGCACACGTGCCGTATGCACAAGTCTCATCTTTTGCGGGCGTTCAGCAGCGCGTAGTACTCGGCACCCTCAGCCCTGACGTTCGAAAGCACAATCCGTGTGCCGACGGCTTTATGTTTCACAGCACCACATTACACTGTTTAATTAGAATCGCGCAAGCGGCTGAGGGTTGCGGGTATGTGGAAATACAGAATAAATACGTAGAATGTAAATTAATTTTCCTTTTTTTTAAGCTTTAAGACTTTTCACATAAAAAATTCGAGGAATTGCTTTTCATCACGCCCTCGTAGTATACTTCAATTAAGTATGTACAACTTGCTGAGGGAGCTTGGTATACCAAGGAAATTGATTAAGTAGATTACAGTGTATACAGTGGAGACAAAAGCGAAAGTGAAATTCCAGGGGGCTACCCAAGGGATTAAGCATCAGAGCAGTGTGAGACAAGGTGATACCATTTACCCACAGCCTGTTAAGCTGGTCTTGGAGAGTATTATTGGAGGAATGAAAAGAGAAGGCGAAGCAGTGAACCTGAATAGAAGAACACAGTTACTGTTATATGAATACGACACTGTTGCCATGGTGGAGTTAGAGAAAGACATGGCAGAAACCGTAGAGCATTCAGCAAAGAATGCCATTACGATTTGTCTGAGGATTAATGTGGAGAAGACTGAAGTGATGCAAGCATCCTGAGAAACTCCTAATAATTATAAATTACAGGCTGGAAAATTAAACATAGCCAGAGAGAAAAATTTTAAATGCCTTGGAACCCGGTTGCACAGTTATAACAGGGCCTAACCTAAAACAATAAATAAATCAACACATTGTCAACAGTGTAACATTTATTTCAATCTGAAATAGATAATATCGTAAAAATGTGGAAAGTTTTCCAGCCTATAATGCAGTGATAGTTCTGGTGTTGTTATATGGGACAGAACAATCAGCAACACAAAAAAATATGAAGAGAACTTGTTGATCTTTGAACGGGAAATCATGAGAGAGGTCTTTTGGTCAATCAGTGAAAAGAACACCTGCAGAGGTTGAAAGAACCAGAAACTGTACGACCTGTTGAAACAACTGAACATCGTGCATAAAATGGAAGCGAGGAAAATAGGCCTGCCAGGGCACATTGCCAAGAGACCAGATATGTGATAGGCCAAATCTTCGCCTACGGAAGAGCCTGATGGAAGTCCAGACAAGCGATGGGAGGTGGAGCTGCAATAAGACTTTCACCAGCTGCATGTCCATGAGAACTGGATACAAAGTGCATAAGGTCCCTATCTAAGGAGGAAATTTGGAAGGCTGGCACACGATCCTCAGCATTATTGATAACTGATTTGCATGTTTTTGTGTGCTTGGTGCACAATCAAAATTACCTTGGACCAACATCTACATCTACATCTACATTTACATCTTCATGATTACTTTACAAGTGACATTTAAATGCCTGGTAGAGGGTTCATCAAACCACCTTCAAGTAATTTCTCTACCATTTCATTCTCGAACGGCGTGTTGGGAAAACGAGCACTTGAGATGTAAGGTTTTCGTATTTCCACCTTTTCCAGCTGTTTTATTGCTGCAGATCTCAACGTCCATAGTAGATCCCCCATAGTTTACTGACTCCCTGCAAGGTGACGTTGTTACCATCCCACATCACACCCATCCCGAAAGCGACACCAGCCCTCATCCCCGCATCTCCCAAATTTCTTGGGCGCCTCATTGCAGAAGTCCTTGATTTGACTGGAAGTGATCACGTACCTGTTGCCGGCCGCTGTAGCTGAGCGGTTCTAGGCGCTTCAGTCCGGAACAGCGCTGCTGCTACGGTCGGAGGTTTGAATCCTGCTTCGGGCATGGATGTATGTGATGCTGTTAGGTTAGTTAGGTTTAAGTAGTGCTAAGTCTATGGGACTGATAACCTCAGATGTTAAGTCCCATAGTACGTAGAGCCATTTGAACCATCTTTTGAACCTACCTGTTCTCCTACCTACACACAAACTCATCCCATTGCACACCTGCCAAATCTCCATTCAAGAATTATCTAAAATTACCGTGTGCTAACTGGAATGTCTATTCGGAGCCCATAGAAACCCACATCGGAAGCCACCTCCAGTCCTTCCAGGAACCTAATGATATCCCTTGTGCCTCGTCCTAACTGCAGCAGACCTGGTCAGATGATATATCCGGCCACATTCCTACCAACATATAGCCTCACCACCCTATCTTCCCTCCCCCCCACCCTACAAGTCCTACTACTCTTCCGAAAAACCTATCGCATATAACACTCATCGCATATTCGTGACTGGGGTACACTCACAAGCCACTGCCAAATACGGGGACATATTAGGAATTTATTAACAGACGCCAAACATGCACCAAACTCAACGCTACAGTCTCCACTAACTCTTCCAAATACTGGAAAGCATCCCATCGATTAACTGGTAATATCCCATACCTCAATACCCACTTCTTCACGATAACAGTCCAGTACCTGAAAACCTGAGCAAAGCTACCCATTTTGTATCCTATCTGTCAGACATCTTCTCCATTCCTGATTACCCACGTTTGGATCGTTTTTATCTCTGCCATTCGTGAAGGTACAAATACCGCTGTCCAACTCCTGACTCCCAGCTTCCAGTACTTGGAAAACATACCACAAACAAAATTAAATACACCAATTACAACAAGCGACATGGAACAAATACTCCACACAAAGCGCAACACTTCGTCCAACCGCAACTGCATTAATTACAGACGCCTCAAAGAGTGCCCCTCCTCATTTCTCAACACCCTTGCAACCCTTTAGACCACTATCATCCCCACAGGCTACTATACTCAGCAACGGAAAACATCCAAAATCCTACTTTTCCTCAAACCCCACAAAGCTCCTACTGATACTTCCTCCCAACCATCTCATCTGCCTCACCTCAGTATTTAGAAAGGTCTTCGAATCCACCTTCTCCTGCCGCATCCATCAACACATGAATCAACACCACATTATTCACCCTAACCAGTGTGGCTTCCGTCCCAATTTCGCCTCTGATGACTATCTCCGGAATCTCACCCATCTCCTATCCCACCAAAACCACTCCTGTAAATGCGCTGTCTCGCCTCCCTCGATCTATAAAAAGCCTACGACCATGTATAATATACTGGCCGCCTTTCAAACTCCAGACTTACGCACTATGGCTGCCTCATTGCCTCCACGCTATCTAATCACTCATTCTCTGTCACTATTAACGGTACTAAATCCTGTACGTCCCATACCACTCTAGGAGTTCCTCAACCCTGTGCCATCTCTCCTCTCCTCTATCTCCTCTAAACTGCTGACCTACCCAGATCGCCACCACCAATTCACCTCGTACAGTATGCTGATTGCACCGCTCTCCTCACCCTCTACCCTACGCCCCTGAAATCCCAACGATCTCTCCAAAACCGCCTCAATCAGTTTATCTCCTGATGAAATGAATGCAATGGCTTCTCTGTATAAAGCTCTCTAAAATGCAGGCAATAACTACAAGACGATCCACCCTCACCTTTCGCCTACTTGACTTCTATGTTAACATTTATAACGGTCCAATCCAGCTAACAAACTAAAATATCTTGAAGTAACACTCTACCGGTAACAAACGTGGAGCCCTCACTTACCAACATCCAGGAAAAAGCCCACAGGAGACTAAAACCACTGAAACTGCTAACAGGCCGAAATTGTAGATTACGCTGCACCACTATTCTCCACACATACAAAACTTTGATCTGACCCATCCACTGCTATGCAAATGTTGCATGGATCTCTGCCCCACCAGAGATCTATAATTATTTACAAATCATATAACATCATGCAATCTGTCTCACTTTCTGTATCCATTTTCGTTCCTCCACCTGGGTCCTCTAATATCGAATAAAATTCCCACCTTCCCTCACTCACATCCAGCACCTATTCATCAACTTGATTCTAATCACCCCGTTATCTCCCCTCTGATCGCCGACCCTGGTGTGCTGCTGAACCTTCACAAACACATCCCTCCACTTACACACACTATATATCCTATCCCAACTCAACTTCATCCAACTCCGTCACCCAGATATTGAGATCCATCTGGATATCTACCGCTCCTACCAGCTTTAACTCTTCCCAACCTATCCCACTCCACATCGGGAATCCTTTGTCCTTTCTCTCTCCACCCACCCGCATCCCTTTCCTCTTGCAGCCTCTACCCTACCCATACAACACAACACATCTCACCCTCTGTCTTTCCCACCGACTGCATATCGGTATTTCCCACTATCCACCTCAACTTCTACCACTCATTTTCATAGTCTTACTATCTAACAGATTCCTATCTTTCTACCAGCACGTATCAACCGCATGGAAAATACTCTCTCCACCAACAATATTTCTCGTTCTAGCGCAGGTCCTTGAGATTTTACATGAAATGTGCAGTGCTTCTGTGTTTCTATCAAAAGAATTTCACCCTTTTGTGAGTTTTTATTGTGTACATCTTCACTTTTTTAACTGTCTGTCTTTGATTTTTAACTTAAAATAGAAAACTGACCCAGTTTTTTTCTGTTTCTCACTATATAAATTTCAATTCGCTTGGATAAAGAAGGGAGAATTGTGTCAGTAAAGGCCCACTCCCTGTCCATGAAGGACAAAGAGATGAAATAACAATAGAAAAAATACACTCCTGGAAACTGAAATAAGAACACCCTGAATTCATTGTCCCAGGAAGGGGAAACTTTATTGACACATTCCTGGGGTCAGATACATCACATGATCACACTGACAGAACCACAGGCACATAGACACAGGCAACAGAGCATGCACAATGTCGGCACTAGTACAGTGTATATCCACCTTTCGCAGCAATGCAGGCTGCTATTCTTCCATGGAGACGATCGTAGAGATGCTGGATGTAGTCCTGTGGAACGGCTTGCCATGCCATTTCCACCTGGCGCCTCAGTTGGACCAGCGTTCGTGCTGGACGTGCAGACCGCGTGAGACGACGCTTCATCCAGTCCCAAACATGCTCAATGGGGGACAGATCCCGAGATCTTGCTGGCCAGGGTAGTTGACTTACACCTTCTAGAGCACGTTGGGTGGCACGGGATACATGCGGACGTGCACTGTCCTGTTGGAACAGCAAGTTCCCTTGCCGGTCTAGGAATGGTAGAACGATGGGTTCGATGACGGTTTGAATGTACCGTGCACTATTCAGTGTCCCCTCGACCATCACCAGTGGTGTACGGCCAGTGTAGGAGATCGCTCCCCACACCATGATGCGGGGTGTTGGCCCTGTGTGCCTGGGTCGTATGCAGTCCTGATTGTGGCGCTCACCTGCACTGCGCCAAACACGCATACGACCATCATTGGCACCAAGGCAGAAGCGACTCTCATCGCTGAAGACGACACGTCTCCATTCGTCCCTCCATTCACGCCTGTCGCGACACCACTGGAGGCGGGCTGCACGATGTTGGGGCGTGAGCGGAAGACGGCCTAACGGTGTGCGGGACCGTAGCCCAGCTTCATGGAGACGGTTGCGAATGGTCCTCGCCGATACCCCAGGAGCAACAGTGTCCCTAATTTGCTGGGAAGTGGCGGTGCGGTCCCCTACGGCACTGCGTAGGATCCTACGGTCTTGGCGTGGATCCGTGCGTCGCTGCGGTCCGGTCCCAGGTCGACGGGCACGTGCACCTTCCGCCGACCACTGGCGACAACATCGATGTACTGTGGAGACCTCACGCCCCACGTGTTGAGCAATTCGGCGGTACATCCACCCGGCCTCCCGCATGCCCACTATACGCCCTCGCTCAAAGTCCGTCAACTGCACATACGGTTCACGTCCACGCTGTCGCGGCATGCTACCAGTGTTAAAGACTGCGATGGAGCTCCGTATGCCACGGCAAACTGGCTGACACTGGCGGCGGCGGTGCACAAATGCTGCGCAGCTAGCGCCATTTGACGGCCAACACCGCGGTTCCTGGTGTGTCCGCTGTGCCGTGCGTGTGATCATTGCTTGTACAGCCCTCTCGCAGTGTCCGGATCAAGTATGGTGGGTCTGACACACCGGTGTCAATGTGTTCTTTTTTCCATTTCCAGGAGTGTATATCTGCCATTGTAAATAACTCACCTTTACTGTGCTGTAACAGAGAAGAATGAGACCACGCCACGAATAGTGAATAAAATACTTGACTCTGCGTTTGTTTATCTGTGCTTTACTTGCTCGGTTGTTAGTTTGCAGCGGTGGAGAATTCTTATTTGAGGCACAGTAGCAAGCAGCTGAGTTCTTAGAGGAGATTTGATATTCGTCAATTTGGGAGAAATTATCTGAAATACTTTATTATGGAAAAGAAAACTTGTTTGTAAAAAGACTGTTACTGGTTCCATGGAGAGGATTTTAGAAGGACCATTTCAAGGTAAACAATGTATGTGCAAAAACTAAATATCGGTTTGTCAGAGCTAATATTTACGGAAATCTGTATCATTTAGATAACTAATAATATTCATTGTGTGAGAAGTAACACGATTAGTTGAAATATCTGTAAATTTTTTTACTAATGAGAGACTTTTGTAATTGGTAGTCTTTTTTTACAATAACTGGATTTTAATTTCCCAAGAACAGTGTTCATTAAAGAGAACCTTCCTCGACGATTCCTAGTAAATTTTGAACATAATCTAGTGTGTGCATTACACTTTATGCCACACGAAGCCACAGATTGTTTCTGACAAGCAAAAAACAAATTTAGAGTCAGATTATATTCCTTTAGCGGCTGCATTTGGTGATTTCAATTTGGTTTCGAGAACGTCAGTACACCAGACACAAAACAGCGTGCTGAGCATGAGGTAAGTTACTTTTATTACAAGTCAAATCTCACTTTGAATTCTTGCGGACAAATAGTACAGAGTCAGAAATTTTGGAAACCGTTCTTCAAATGGTTCAGATGGCTTTGAGCACTATGGGACTTAACATCTGAGCTCATCAGTCCCCTAGACTTAGAACTACTTAAACCTAAGGACATCACACCCATCCACGCCCGAGGCAGGATTCGAACTTGCGACTGTTGCAGCAGCGCGGTTCCGGACTGAAGCGCCTAGATCCGCTAGGCCACAGCGGCCGACGGTACCGTGCTTATTAAGCAGATTAAGTTACGGTGAATAGTGTAGGTAATATAAAAAAGTTATTTTCTATCGAGTTGAGTAGTAATGTACGAGTATGTTGTAGATATGCAGTTCACAAACTATTTCAGTATTGAGTTACAGTTACAAATGTTTAAATATATAAATTATTAGTTCCTTATGGGATTTAATCAGGTTTGTTTTCGTGATTTTAAATTCAGCTTTTCACTTGTATTAAAGTTTTGTTTCATGACACTGTTTACATGCGCAACGTAAGTCATGCCAACAGTCAATGTTCCTCGGCAGTTGAATACGATACCTGAAGTATATTTTACACGAGGAAAAAGTTTGTGAAAAAAGAATATTGAATATTTTCATTTGCAGATAAAATTTTGTAGGAAGCTAATAAAGTCTTTCTGTACTAGCTCTTGTTTCCCTTGTTTTATCGTGATGATCTCTTAGCCCTGTGTCGGTGGGTGCCAGGAGAATAATTTCGCAGTCGGAGAACAAAGTTGGTGAATGTAATTTCGTGAGAAGATCCTGCCTCAACGAAAAACCTCTTTGTTTTAGGAATTACCACTCCCATTCACTTATTATTTGCGTGGCACTCTCTCCCCTATTTTCCGATGATAGAAAACGAACTGCCCTTATTTGAACTTTTTCGATATCCTCCCTCAGTCCCATCTACTGTGGATCCAACACCGCACAGCAGTACCCGAAAAATCGGGACGAGCATGTTATAAGCGGTCTCTTCAGAAGACCACTAACACTTTCTAAGTGTTCTGGCAATAAATCACAGTCTTTGGTTTGCTTTCCCCACAACATTATGTATGTGATCGTTTCAGATTACTCGTAATTGTATTTAGTTGAATTTGAAGCCTTTTGATTTGTGTGATTTATGGTGTAACCGAAATTTAGCCGGTTTGTTTTAGTACTTAAGAGGATGTATTCACACTTTTCGTTATTTCGATTGTACTGCCACTTTTCACAGCATACAGATAACTTGACAAAATCGTTTTGCAATTGGTTCTGATCATCCGATGAAACCCTATGACAGCATCATGTGCAAATAATCCAAGAGGGCTTTTCAGATTATCTCCTCTGTTGTGTACATATATTAGGAGCAGCAGTGGGCCTCTAACACTTCCCTGAGGAGCGCCAGATATTACTTCTGTTTTACTCGACGACTTCACGTCATTTACTACGACCTGTTACCTATCTGACAGGAACTCACGAATCCAGTCGCACAACTGAGGTAATACTCCGTATACACGCGACTTTATTTGAAGTCTCTTGTGAGGAACGGTGGCAGAAGCCTTCTGAAAATCTAAAATTATGGAATCAGCCGGACATCCTCTTTCAATAGCACTCATTACTTCGTGAGAAGAAAGAGCTAGATGTTCTTCACAAAAACGATGTATGCTGAATCCCCGTTGAATATTTACGAATAGTTAGAAGTATATTGCCGAACCCATTTGACACCGGGCAATGATCATCAACCCGATTTGAATTGGCGGCAGAGTTGTTAGCAAAAACGGTGCTTACATCCAGAAGTGGTCATCGGCATTTCCTTGAGATTCGCTTACCGAGGCGTGACGAAGGGAAGAATCTACGAGTCTGTCTGACGCGGTTAGTCGTCCCAATTTGAGGCGTTCTTTAAGCAAATCGGCCTTTTGCCCGCCCTTTTGGCAGTGTGGCCGCTTCTAATTTGCGTCCATTGTAGCAGCGGCTGAGTGCGGTTTCGCGTGAGGCCGGAGGCGCTCGTTACGTGCTTCTTGCGGCTAACGACGGCGACGGGACGCCGCAGGGCCGGTCCTGTGCGCTTCAATTTATGCGTTGGCAGAGATGCTCCGAAGGTGTGCCGGGATTAAGCGCCACCATTATCCGGATAGGCGTCCGCGCCCGGAATATATCGGCTAATGTCCCTCTCGCCGTGCTCCGATATGGCCCGCAGCGGGGATATATTAACACGTTTAGGCGGACGTTTAAGGTTTCCTGCGCGTGTCGGTGTTAGGTAGCGGGCACGCCTCGTCTGTTGCTGTAAACTACGATTACGCGTGGGGAGCGGAAACAGAGCGCACAGGTTCCCGGGTTTCAGTTGCTGCGGGTTCACAGCGTGAATATTACACCTCTGCAGAGAGCAACAGGGAGGCGCATCTGTGAAGCCGTCGCGTCTGTATGGCATCCACACATTCCTATAGCCAGTGCGTAAGGCCAATTAATCTCGCAAATACCTTCCTGAACAATTATAATGTCTCAGGATACAAATTCGATGTTCTTTGATCCTTACTGACGTCACATTCCTGATTTTCTATTTTACAATTTGTTTTAAAATCGTTCTTCTATTCAACTCATTAAAAAATATTAACTCTCAATCGAGGTTATTTGTCGCTATCGATGGTGGATAATAAAATCTGAAAATTTAGTTTTACTGAGAAATCTAGTTAAAAAAAATTATGTTTCGAGTACAGGCTCAAATAGAACAAGGATAGGAGAAGATATCGGCCGTGTCCCTTTCGGAGGATGAGTCACAGCAACTCTCTTAAGGAAACCAGAGAAAATACGGGTCTGGAGGACCGCAAGGGGATTTGAATGACGGTTCTCTAAAAATGAGCCCAGTCTATAACGGCTGATGATAGATTTGAAACCGATGTCTGACGTCGTTACTCGGCAATAGCACCACAGTCAGCTATTAGAAATCAACCGGATGTTTACGGGGTAGTCCGTTGCACATTGCTCTACCTGTGCAAGCAGGTCAGAGTGGTAGCACGTTCTCTCACATCCTGGACGAGAACAGTAAGCCTCAATTGTGCTACGACAGAAAAACGAACTAACTGGATGAGGTGCGTAATCATCCTGCCAGAATGCGTCCTTTAAACGACACAATTTAAATCACGTAAGTGCGAATAAAGTTAATGCTGTTCGCACTAAACGATCTTTGCAAGGACCGAAAAATCTGAAAACAATGCTATGTTCTTTTAATAACAATTCACTTTCAGTTCAGCACGCACAGTAACACAAAAACACAGTGACAATACAGATAGCAATGCTGATTGAATGCAACATACCTGGAAACAGACAAAATCAACTGAAAAGAGTAAACTTACTCACTCCCTTCCATTCCCGTCGGCTGTCGCACATTTCATAATACATGCAACTGTGCAGTATTATATGTATTATATGTCTCGTAGTTTTAGTGAGTCCCGCCTTAAATATCGTGAGGCTCCGTACTGCTAATGCTAGTCGCGAATTTATACTGTAATTCACATCAGCTCGTTTCAGCTTGCAGTAAACGAATGCAGACGAATTAAATTTGAATTTAAATTGCAGCAGTTACAGTTATCAAGATGAAAGTTAATTACGTTACTCTGCTCATTCTCAATAACGATCAGGAACGATTAGGAGCAGTTTCATGACAAGGAGACTAATGTGTAAGCGACACACTCTTTGCACAAAATGAAAAAAGGATAGTAGTTTAGAGAATAGCAGTTACTCTTCAATACAACGCCATGAAAGAGCGAAAGGGTTTACAGCTGCGGCATCTAATCTCGTACACTACTGGCCTTTAAAATTGCTACACCACGAAGAAGACGTGCTACAGACGCGAAATTTAACCGACAAGAAGAAGATGTTGTGATATGCAAATTATTAGCTTTTCAGAGCATTCACACAAGGTTGGCGCCGGTGGCGACATCTACAACGTGCTGACATGAGGAAAGTTTCCAACCGATTTCTCATACACAAACAGGAGTTGACGGGCGTTGCCTGGTGAAACGTTCTCGTGATGCATCGTGTAAGGAGGAGAAATGCGTACCATCACGTTTCCAACTTTGATAAAGGTCGGATTGTAGCCTATCGCGATTTCGGTTTATCGTATCGCGACATTGCTGCTCGCGTTTTATCGAGATCCAATTACTGTTAGCAGAATATGGAATCGGTGGGTTTAGGAGGGTAATACGGAACGCCATGCTGGTTCCCAACGGCCTCTTATCACTAGCAGTCGAGATGACAGGCATCTTATCCGCATGGCTGTAACGGATCGTGCAGCCACGTCTCGATCCTAGAGTCAACAGATGGGGACGTTTGCAAGACAACAACCATCTGCACGAACAGTTCGACGACGTTTGCAGCAACATGGAGGGATCAGCTCGGAGACCATGGCTGCAGTTACCCTTGACGCTGCATCACAGACAGGAGCGCCTGGGATGGTGTACTCAACGACGAACCTTGGTGCACGACTGGCAAAACGTAATTTTTTCGGATGAATCCAGGATATGTTTACAGCATCATGATGGTCGCATCCGTGTTTGGCGACATCGCCGTGAACACACATTGGAAGCATGTAATCGTCATCGCCATACTGGCGTATCACCCGGCGTGATGGTGTGGGGTGCCATTGGTTACACGTCTCGGACACCTCTTCTTCGCAGTAGTGGCACTTTGAACCCTTCATTCAATCCCTGCGGAACCCTACATTTCAGCAGGATAATGCACAATCGCATGTTGCAGGTCCTGTACGGGGCTTTCTGGATACAGAAAATGTTCGACTGCTGCCCTGGCCATTACATTCTCCAGGTTTCTCACCAATTGAAAACGCCTTGTAAATGGTGGCCGACCAACTGGCTCGTCACAATACGCCCGTCACTACTCTTGATGAACTGTGGTTCGTGTTGCAGATCGATGGGCAGCTGTACCTGTACATGCCATCCAAGCTCTGTTTGACTCAATGCCGAGGCGTATCAAGGCCGTTATTACGGCCACAGGTGGTTGTTCTGGGTACTGATTTCTCACGATCCCTGCACCCAAATTGCGTGAAAACGTAATCAAATGTCAGTTCTAGTATAATATATTTGTCCAATGAATACCCGTTTATCATCTGCATTTCTCTTTAGTGTAGCAATTTTAATGACCAGTAGTGTAATTCAAATGGAGTTGATGACCTCGATTCAGAATGATGAACTGCCCATACCCGTAGTGTTGCACTTATCTCCTTTCTTCAGACGCACTTAACCGATAGTATGGCCGGCAGTGCATTTAGTGGACCTTGGCCACCCTCAGTGAAGCAGTGTTTAATAACTGCTGCGTGGGATCAACCCCAACTCCACAACTGTTCTGGTATCGTTCTATGCATGTTGTAATCTACTACATACTGTCATCCACCAGCACCTGAGGCGTTTCCCAATTATGAAAAAGAGCTGTGAATGGGCACGATAAACACGATTCCGTAACTCTTTGGCATTTATGGCGTTTACAGATCGATTTATATTTACTCATCAGTTAGCAATGACAGTAGTTACAAGGGTCGAAAAGAAGTTTCCCTTTGACGGCGATTCTACAGCATATATGCAACGTAGCGTGACTATCAATTAAGTATATAAACACCGACTTATGGACAAAGAAATTATTGTGGCATTCATGTCTTTCAGACGTGCAAGCGGTAAATGAGAGACCGTGAACTATGGCGACGTCGTTACCAAATGTCTCCAAACAATACCGATGTGCTGCTTTTCCTTTCTTGGCTGACGAGGGCCTAACACCGGTAGGCATCCATCGGAGAACGAAGAATGTGGAAGGAGCAGTATATCTTCCGAAAAGCACCGTTGTGGAATGGTGCACAACCGTTTATGACGTGTTCGATCGGACAAGAATCCCGCCGAAATCTTGCTCCAACACGATAATGCACGCCCACACACAAGTCTGAGAACCCGGGAACACATCGCAAAATAGGGTTGGACATCAGCGCCTCATCCACCCCACAGTCCAGACCTGGCACCCTCGGACTTACATCTCTTCGGGTCACTTGAAGATTCTCTACGTGGAATGCATTTTGAAGATGAGGAGAGGGTCAATCATGTAGTGAAAAGAAGGCTACGCCGACAGGACAAGAGCTTTTACCAGCAGGGAGTTCATGCTCTTCCACAAGTTGGCGTACCGCCATAGAACGTGATGGAGACTACGTAGAATCGTAGGACATGGACAAGACATGTTGATGTATATTGTCACGAAATTCTTACTCTTAACAATAAATATGTTCTGAGAAAAAAATGTGGAGCTTTACCTATTGAACGACGCTCGTACTTTTTGTGAAAACAACCTCGATGGTTTATCCTTTGTTAAAAGTCCTACTTTCTCGATATAATTTCTGAAACCATTGACATTCCATTGTAAAATATGAGCCATCTTATAGATGAGGTACAGTGTTCATTTTATTCATAACTATCTGCCTTGACGCTGCTATTGCGATATAATGGGGATTGTTAAATGGGGCTGTATGCCCCTATCGCCTGTACTTCGGATAGATCCATTTCGTAGCGGGCGTACTTCCACAGGCACGTCCTCATATCGCAAATCTCGTAGAGCAGAAGTTTCGCCAAGTGAAGTGGGAGATACTCCAGTACTTAATATATAATTCTAATCACTCCCTATGTGATTATCATGCCTTCGGTCCCTTAAAACAGGCCTTGAAAAATCGAAGCGCAGCTTTCAGTTACGGACTTCTTGACGGTGTTTTACCAAACGAGTATCTTCATCCTAATGCGTCAGTGGGATGATTACCTCAATGAACAGAACGGTTTTGTGTGATCAGTACACCGGCTGTGGACTATACGGCTTTCGAACGGAAACTTTTCATCGTCCCTTCTACACTGAGCACATAATATCACGTTAATCATTCTTTAACGTATATACTGTAATTATGTCCAGTTGCAATTATGTCGATGGTTTGTAACTGCAACCCATCATCTTTCAGTTAAACTGTTAACTACTATTGCTCGTCACTGACAAGACATCATTCGGCAAGTTATATGAAAACAAAGTAGCGGAGAAGATTCATACGCGGAACCACGAATACGTACTGTTTCAGTGGAGTTTGTGTCCGGACTGAAAACTGTAATTCGGAACTCACTGAGCTGCAAATATTTTTTCTATGTGTTCCATATGTAATCATTGTGTCTCGAAATGTGTTTCTCATTATTAAAAGACAGAAGGAAGGCTTTGGACAAGTGTCACCAGTTTGTATACATAAACGCTCTTTATGCGTAGGAGGCACACTGAAACCAGTGAAGCGCTTGAAGAATTATTGGTGGATATTGATTTCTGGCCAAATAGCACAATATCCTAATTTTGAAAAGGTTGTTGCAACAAGCAGATACCTAGTGTATACAGATGTATAAGAACTTAAAATAAAAGTGGGAAGATGCTGGTGTGACGGATATTAAAAGTCAATTGTAGCGAATGAACATAGAACTAGAAAATGTGCCTGCATTTATTGTTACCTTCAGGTGTCCAATATTCCTTGAGCACATTATAGCAGGAGTTATCCACCGGAAAGTGACTCTACATGTCGCTAACGGAATGCGCTGTTTCGAGTCAGCACTACGAACACACCACAGCAGCGTTGAATGGATAGGCAAGTAGTGGAAGTGCGGCCAAGCTGAAAGGGAAGATATGAATCCTTGCACAGCTTCTCTATTTTGTGTGAACTGCAGAGATAAGAGTGCTGTTTTGAGTAGTTATTGCCATCTTTTCTGCATAAAAAAATATTCTTGACATCAAAGGCAAAATGGGAATCTCCTATTAGGAAGCCAAGAAACTGCGTGTGCTTACAACCTACCAAATTTTGTGACGTCCTTTGTTCAATGACTGACAAATTGTTCCAAAATTTTGTGCTTCAGCACAGACTTCAACGGAAGTTGCCATAAACACCTGCGAATCCAAGAGCACTCGCAGTAACGAAGTTCCCGCTGGACAATTGCCTCCACCAGTCAACAAACGAGGCTTACAGCGAAACTTACCCCACAGGCCGCAAATACATCCTTGCAGAAAGACAGACCAATGATCGGTAGCGTGTCACCAATGATGAAGTCTCTACCATCTCCAGCCAATGGGGAAGGCGTGGTCAACAGTTCGAGATCGAAAAGAAACAGCTCAGGACCATCAAACAGTAATGCAGTAGTTTTTTGTGACGAATGTATCGGCTGTACAGGCGATAGGGGCATAGATAAATGCCTAAGGGGACCAACAGCCCCATGTAACAATCCCCGTTATATCGTAACATCGGCTTTAAGACAAATAGTTATGAAAGACGAACACTGTATCTCATCTGTAAAATGGCTCACATTTTACAGTGAAATGTAAATGGTTTCAGAAAATATATCTAGAGGGTTGGACTTTTAGCAAAGGATAAACCATCAAGCTTGTTTTCACTAAAGGTACGAGGGTCGTTCGATAGGTAATGTTCCACATTTTTTTCTCGGAACATATTTATTGTTAGGACTCAGAATTTGGTAACAATATATATCAACATGTCTTGTCCATGTCCTATGATTCTACGTAGTCTCCATCACGTTCTATGCCGTTACGCCAAATTGGGGAAGAGCATGTATTCCCTGCTGGTAAAAGCTCTTGTCCTGTCGGCGTAGTCGTGTTTTCACTGCATGACTGACCCTCTCCTAATCTTCAAAATGCGTTCCCCGTAGAAAATATTTAAGCGACCCAAAGGGATGTAAGTCCGAGGATGCCAGGTCTGGACTGTAGAGTGGATGAGGCGATGATGTCCAACCCAATTTTGCGATGTGTGCCCGGGTTCTCAGACTTGTGTGTGGGTGTGCATTATCGTGTTGGAGCAAGATTTCTGTTGGATTCTTGTCCGATTGAACACGTCGGAAACGGTTCCTTATTTCATTCAGAGTGTTCACACATGCCTATGAGTCGATGGTTGACCCTCTTGGCATCACATCCACGAGAATGACGCCGTAACAATTCCAGAAGAGTGTTATCCTGACTTTTTCGACAGGTGGATGTCTTGAATTTCTTCTTTTATGGTGAATGAAGATCATGCCACTCCACGGATTGCCTTTCTCTTTCCGGCGCAAAGTGGTGCATCCCGCTTTCGTCCCCCGTAACGATCCGTAAAGAAAGGCCTCTCCGTCGGTCTCAAAACGCTCCAAAAGTGCAGGTGAAATAGCCTTTCTTTGAAACTTGTGATCCGCTGTGTGCCTTCGTGTAATCCATCGTGAGCACCTCTTTCAGTATGCAAGTGTCTCGATCATTGCACACGCACTTTCAATGCTGAACGAAAACTGTAGAGCCAATTGTCGGGTTGTGATGGCCGGTCGACACGAATAATGGCATACACACGATTCAGCATGTCTGGAGCAGTAGCTGTGATAGGACGTCCCACGTGTGGCTGATCATGGAGCTCTGTTACTGCATTCCCTGAGGCTGTAACATTCTTTACCCATCGCCGAACTGTGCTCCCATCAACTGCAGCATCACCATACACTGCACATTAACGTTTATGGATGTTCACTACGGTTTCTTTTTCTGCACACAAGAGTTCAATAACAGCACGCTGATTGTAACGTGAGTCGTATGTAGACGCTACTTTGACGCTGTACTACAGCTCTGACATCTGCCAGAACAGTTAGAAACTTCATCGGAGCACAGAACAAACATCAAATGTGAAGCACAAACAAGTAAGTTTGTCTATGTGTATTAATGGCTTTTTTAAAAAATGTGGGACATTACTTATTGAACAACCCTCGTACGTTTTAAATTATCGGACTACCCTGTACTAAAGTGTTACAACCTCCACAAGAAGAATGACTTAAGGAGGACTTACACGCCAGTACAGCAGCAAGAGTGCATGTTCCCTACAGGGTAACCATATTGTTGAGCCATTGTGTAATGTACTTAGCATAGCCGGTTGAAATTAAGACAGCTTTCCTGGTAACACAGTAAGCCACTTAAGGGGGTCATGTCACAACAGCAAGACGGAACTTCAACGGGGAATGTCCACTGATGTGACAAGTGCTACGGCCGCACCATCAAAATGGTTGCTTCCCACTGTCGCCAAGCTGAGTGGCCATAGGCGGAGAAGCACCGACACAGCAGGAAGACAGAGCGTCGAAGGTGCGGACGGCCGGCTGACTTCATGCACTGGCCGAGCTTCTGTTATGACTTGAATGAATGACTAACCTGGTCAGTGTAGTATGCTTTCTACACCACCCCTCCAACGAAACTCTAGATGTGGACGCTCTTGGTAACCTCTTCGCCGTCCCCTTGACTGCAACGTCCGCCTTACGTGATGCGGCTCCACCAACACACTTTCTCAGTTCTAGTTGTTCAGAATCACTTGCTGTCGATAATCTATGTCTCCTGAACATGGGGAAAAAGTCAAGCCTCAGCACTGACCTTGCGTCGTTCTTTGCCATCGGTCATCTCCATCCCTCAGACACACTGTTCAGTGGAAAGTGGACGACAACTTGGACCGCAGCGATCACGTTCCGATCTCGATATATTTACCTGAAAGAGCACTGCCTGAATATAACAACGCCACTGAGACAGGTGCCCAGATAGAATAAGAGCATACTATACAGTCAACTGATTGTATTTGAACGTAGGGACAGCATCCATGATAGAGTTGATCGTACCGGCTTAACGATTCGCCACGCCGTGAGCACCACATGTCCCCTGGTGGAATGACAAATGTCATTCTGGAGTTAGAGAGAGAAGCATGGCCCTGTGGAGGTTCAACTGCGGTGCACCTGATCAGAACGTCACAGCCTCTCGGGTTCTGGTGGCGAGAGGAAATGGTAGCCTTACAAAATGGGAGAGCAAAAACATATTTTGGCAACAATTTATGCACTCATCAACCGTTTCTCTAAATCAGTGCAAATATGGGAAACAGTTAAGAGGATTTAAACGGTAGGTGGGGATTCCCTACTAATGCTGCAATAAAGAACAGGAATCCCGCAACCAAAAGACGCTGCACAATTCATTGCGGAGCACTTCCCTCAAATAACTAACACTGCCAGCTTTTCGTCACGACAGAGTGCTTGCTGAGAGGTGTAGTTGGCACTTAACGTTCCACCATCAATGAAGTATATAACTGCCTCCTCTCTACCTGGGAGGCCGACTCTAAATTGAATGCAGCACGAGACACGACATCAGATCACTACAAAATGCATTACAAATGTTGCGACATCTGGCTGGGATTGTTAACGAAATCCCATTGGACCATTTAAACCCAGTATGGGAAACTGGACATTTTTAAAACAGACTACTTTAATTGACCTTCTTAAACCGAGAGTGACCAGATATTTCGAAGGAGTTGTCGTAAAGTTGTCGTCAGCAGCTGTGTGAGAAAGATCTTGGGGCGGATTTTCAAGTGCCACCGTGCCTGATTCGTACTATGCACATAACTCATTTGTCCCTTTCATTGTCGATTCAGGAGGTATCACTCCACCGCTGGTAACCCGACCATGCTGGGGGAGGCCGTACAACTTGGTTTTATATATAGTTATCCCTGAACCGATGTTTTTTCGACTTTGTGACGGTATATGTTGCTACCAGTAGGCATAATATCCTCCAGTACCTCCACGAATGGGGCTCTCTGGGTGTCTTCCTTTTTTTCAGTTTTGTTCATCATTTAGTCGTGCAGTAAGTACAGGCTAGCTGCAGAAGGTTATTAAGAAGATGCACGAATGGACACTAAAAATAGTTTTAATTTTTTGTCAGGAAAAGCTGTGTTTGTTGTTTTTACCCGTTGTCGTCGTCCTTTTAATCTTTCAGAACTTAAACTGAGAGACAATGTTTGAAATTTTAATGAGTTGGTAAGGTATCTGGAATACCGTTTTGACTAGGTACGTTCATTGCTACCACATATGAATGAATTGGGAACTCAATCCTTCAAAGCCTGTAACATCCTACAATGTGTTGCACACAGCGAATAGGGAGGAGACCTAGCACGTTCGCATCACTTTTATAGAGCTTTTGTGTGGCCCCTGTTCTATTTATGGATGGATTGATTATAGGTCTGCTAGATCATTATGCCTTAAGCTACTGGATACAGTCCACCTTGAAGGCATTAGGTTGGCCGTAGGAGAGCATAGCATGAGCCTCATTTCCAGCCTCTGCGCCGAAGCTGGTGAGCCACAGTTTCTATCAAGCGGCAACCCCCATTGTACGACAAGCGTATGAAAAATATTCTGCGCTCAAAGCACCTACAGTGTTTGCCATCCATGCATGGAGCAACTCTTCACTTGAAGGCCGCGAGCAACATGCAAAGATCCATCTTTCAGAAATGAGTATAGCAAAGGATAGAGTAAATCATCTCATTAGATTCTTCAGATGCTCGGAATTGTTTTAAGTTTAATTATTTTTACGGAATAAAGCACTCAGAACGTGATTTTCAGACATACGTTAAGCACTATTTTAAATAAACACCATAATTTTAAGATAGTACATACAGATGATCAAAAACATAAAGAATCCTTAGGCGCACAATACTGTAGTTTTCCCTGGCCGCGTCTTCAGAATCCACCTACCAGATGTGTTCGCTATCTATTACGCTCGGCTGCATGCAGTTCTGAAAGAACCAGAGCAGATGCCACGAAACTAAAGGAACATGTTTGTGTTGTGCTTCAATACCCAGAGTGCTCTACAGGCTATTCAACAAAGCTACACAGCAAGAAATGTGATACAGCATTTTGAAGAATGCAGCACAATGGATATGTGTTGGCTTTCTGATGGATACTTGGGTACATGGGGACAGAGGGAAAAGAGGAAGCTGACATAGCGGCCAAAGAGGCCTATAGGGGAACTGAGTTGAATGAGGTGCTATGACACTGCAGGCTCTGAACTAGCTGTTGGATGCCGTCATACGTTCATGGGAAGAATAGTGACCGGATGTGGGGGAAACGAAGCTTCGGCCTGTGAAACCAACTATACCTCCGTGGTGTTTCTCCTTTCATTTACAGGCTGGATGAAGTACTGTTGGCTTGTCCCTGTATCGGATATAACACCCTGTGCGATGTTAGCGAACCCCTTATGAATTTGAAACCAGTTTCTTTTTGCATAGAAACTTTAAAGCAACCATATAATTATGAAAAATTATATCGTGTGAAAGATGACACGAAAATTAATGCTTACCCTGATTTTACGATGAATATGATCCCATAACGTGTAATTCACCAACTGTAAAATAATTAACGTATCTACGAGGGGTGTCCAGAAAGTAAGTTTCGATCGGTCGCGAAATGGAAACGATTACGAAAATCCGATAAAACTTTGCACAGGTGTATTGGGCAGTGTCTCTAGCATGACCCTAGATAGCATCACGTCGCTCTTCTCATTTCTGAGCTCACAGTGACAGCGTAAAGATTTCTAGAAAATAGTGTCTCCCGCCGTGTACGAGGGCCTGGTGAGAAATATCCCCTAAAGCTATGCAACCAACATTACATAACTGTCGTGCTGTTTCTTCTTCAAGACAATCCTCAGCCCCTTTCTGCAGGTGCAATGAAGATGCTCCTGCATCGTTTTCAATTGAAAATGTTTGATTACCCACAATACAGCCCTTAATTGTCTCCCTCTGAGTTTCATCTCTGCTCACATCAACCGCTGAATATGAAAACAACATTTTGGCACAAACAACGAGCTGTAGGCCAGCGTAGAGAATTGGCGGAAAGCAGTGGCGGCTGCCTCCTATGATGAAGGTATTGTAAAGTTGGTACAACGCTACGAAAAATGTATAAGTCAGAACGGTGACTACGTAGAGAAGTAGCTGGAAGGTGCATCTAGCTATTACAAATAAAATATTTCTGATTTTCAATGTGGTTTCCATTTCGCGATTAATCGGAACGTACTTTCTGGACAGCCCTCGTAATTTCATGCACGATGCTGTAGTGTACGGCTTACAGTTCCTAACTTGAAATTTATTTGCATTCGCAAATTTACCTCAGCCTTTCCTTTTTATGAAAATATTAATAAATACAATATATTGAGTATTATTTCGCTTTTTTAACAAAGTACGTAACGTAAAAATTGAGTATAAAAAACATTATTCCGTATATGAAGTTCAACCCACTACCTTAGAATTGCCGTTCTGTACTTTCTACGCTGCACCACCTTCCACCTGGAAACTACACTAATGTAAATGACTCATGACTGACCCGATCCGCGCTTCTGTTTTTTAAACGCTTGCCCATCTGGAGCTACTATGTCTGTCAGTTTCTTTCCGGACTAAGCCCTGCATATATCATAAATTTGGATTAAATCTGTCCGTTTGTTAACCGATGACCAGGCTGCTATCGCATCTATGGAAGATGGCAAAGACGAGCCATTTCGCAGCATTATATGGCTGAAGCATTGTGAAATATCAAAAGCTAAACATCATTCAAGAGACCTGAGGCGAAAGAAATTCTGAACGAAAATTTGCCTAGTTGACATCTGTCTCGAACTGATATCAGAATTTAACTACCTTGGCAGTAGTATCATATATGACATCGAGGGAAAGTCAATTAATTTCCCAAGCATTTTCGGCATAATCGGGAGAACATACTCGGGAGCCTGATACACGGATATGCGGAAGATATTTTACGGATCAATGGCATGACAGCAAAGTATGCAGTCCAAAGGAAATGAAGGCGACTTTAAAAAAGAGCAATAAATCTTCTGAGAGAAATTTAATATCAGGGTCGAAAACCACTCAAATGAAGAACGTTTCTGTACTAGGAGAAAAAAACTCCAAAAATAAATGCGGAAAAAGCCTACCCATTTTGAGAAAACACTTGACGATGTTGATTGTAAGATACACCGTAATTCTGAACGAAGCATTGAGCAACCAGTAAAGGATACCTAGTGGAAATCTGGAAAGGAAATTGAACTTCAGGGAAAAGATACAAATATTTTGAGGTCTGCCGACAATATTGTAATTCTGTCGGTAACTGCAAAAGACTAGGAAGGTCAGTTGAACGGAATGGTTAGCGTCATGAAAAGCAGTGATATGGTAAACATCAACAAAAGCAGAACAAAGATAATGGGGTGAAGTCCAATTTTGTTATTTAGACAGAAAAATAAGTGAAGATAGCAGAAATAGAGAGGACAGAAAAAGCGCACCAGTAAGAAAAATCATATTTATTAAAATAAAAGATGAACTAGTGCACACTGGTACCTTATGGAATGAGAATCGGTTAGCTCACATCCAACATAAATTTAAATCCAGGAAAGCCTTTTCGAAAGGTACCTCTTTGGAGTGCAACATTGAACGGAATTGAAAAGTGGAATATAAATAGATGAGACAAGGAGAAATTAAAAGCATTTCAAATGTTGTGCTCCAGAAAAAGGCTGAAGACAAGAAGGGTAGACCGGATAACGAAGACGTACTGAATCGAATTCGTAAGAAAAGAAATTTATTTCATAAAGTGACTGAAATGATGATCATTCTGTAGAACACATCGGAAGACATCAAGCATGATTTGGTAATGGACGGGAATGGTGGGAAGGAAGGAGAGGGTGGGGGTAGGAGGTAAGAACCGTTTAGTAAGACCAAGGTTTGAATGTGGTAATCAGGTCGATGTGGATGCACGTAGCAGTAGTTATGCAGAGATAATGCGCATGTTGGATTAGCGTAGAACAGTGTTCCGCAACCTGTATGCTGTCACACAGAGTGAAGAGTGTAGTGCGAACATTTACATACGAGGCGTATTCGGAAAGTAAGGTCTAATTAGGCGCGAATTGGAAACGACTGTGAAAATTCGATGGAACTTTGTACATATGTGTTGGGCAGTATCTATAGGCTGCCTGTCGATCACTTTACGTCGCTCTCTTCAGTTCAGAGAGCAATATGATCAAGTAGAAATGCCTAAAACAACTGTGTCTCCCGCGAAGTATATGGATCTCGTGATAGATCTCGCCTGAAGCTATGCTGCCCACACAACATAAATGTCATGCGTTTCTGTCTTCAAGACAAATTTCAGGCGCGCTCTGTAGGGGCAATGAAGAGGCTCCTGCAGCGTTTTCGATGGGATTTATTTGATCACTCATAATGCAGCCCTTCATTGGTTCCGTCCGTTGTTCATCTCTGCTCACATGAACCGCCGGCTATGAAGTCAACATTTTGGCACAAACAACGAAAGGTAGACCAGCGTAGAGAACTGGCGGAAAGCACAGGCGGCTGCTTTCTGTGACGAGAGTATTGTAAAGTTTGCACAACGCCACGACTAATGTCTAGGCCTTAACGGTGACTATTTAGAGAGGTAGCTGGAACTGTTGCGAATCAAAAATTTCTGATTTTCGCTGTAGTTTTCATTTCGCGACCGATCGGACCTTACTTTCCGGACAGCCCTCGAATTAGTGCAAGTTATTAAGGACTTTTGATTTTACACATGCCACGAATTTTATGTTTTTAAAGAAGTTAAAAGTAATATATTTCACTTGATTTTAAGTACAAAGGTGATTGTGTATTCCTTAACTTTTTAAGGTTTTATTGTGACACTTTACCTAAGTTAAGTGCATTCTCATCTGTACCACTGCACCGTCTATGTCGCTAGGTTAAGAGCACTTCGTAACCCCGAATCTTTTTAGTATGTCTGGCTGTACATGTGATTTTGACTAATATCCTGGGGCTTAGCAAAAACGTGCCTGACTTATTGCTTTTATTGCTTTGTTTCAGTAATTATTCTAGTTTGGAGCCGCTTCTTAAACTTAATAGCTCTTTCCACTTGCCGGTAAACGATTCACACATTTTCAGACCACAGTTTAGAATTTCAGTTCAACAATATTGTTGTTATTCTGTCCTGGATTTTCCATTGTTTTAGTATTTCAGTTTTATCATAACTGTGCTCTATAGTAGTGCAGATATTGTGGTTACTAGACTAGCATTTTCTGTTACAGTGTCATTAAACTATTCTTTTCCGATATGGATACGTTCTTTGTACGAAGTGGTCCATCCTCAAGTGTGAGTAGTGAAACTATCGAGTCAGATAAAAGAATCAGAAAGTAGTTCAAAGGCAATGTAGTGACAATTATTTATTTTATCTGTTTTCTAGGTGCGTTCACAAAACATGACCAATCCTCGAGTGTATTGTATATGAAGATAAACTCAGTAATGCTGCTATGGTCTCAACTAAACTGAAACATTTGACAGCAAACATTCCTCTCTTAAGTAAAGAAGTGGTTTATTTTTGTCTGTTATTGTAACAAAGCATAAAGTAAGTGAAGCTCACTTGAAATAAATGCTTAGAATTCCGTCGAAATTCGGACTAAGAATTATCTATATTTATTATTAGTGACTAGTTTCCGACATAAAAACAAAGTTACCGTAGATGTTACAATAGCTATATAAATGATGCGTGAGTATAGGTATTAGTTAGGTTATATGAATAGTCACATGAAAGGTTATATATCGTTAACATAAATAATTAAAGTACAGTCAAGTAGGCATAGTTCGAATAGCCACAGCAGACAATCCAGAATGGCAATACAGTTTACCACACAATAAGCGAACCATGCTGAACAGTAGAGAGAGAACAGATGATCGATTCACCTGCAGTTAACAGGTAAACGCTACATAGGCCGCTGGTAGCAGCGTGCGCAAACGATCAAATCTTTTATTTTCTAAATATATGATCTTCTGCTGTAATGAAACATAAGAAATTACTGAGATGGCAAATGAAACAAATTAAAACCTCTCTTTTGTCTTAAATGGCTTATACTCCATTAAAGTAACAACTAACCATGTGGAAAACTCAGAAAAATTGAAGTGAAGCTAATTGTCTACGTCAGTACGTGCTTCGCAAAAAGTACAGATGGCTAGCTGTGAAGTAGCTGAACTTATCGTACAGACAAAAAATAAAAACGAACATAACAGCATGAAGTTGTTAATTCCAGTGTGTAAATACGTTATAAAAATGGTCCTCGGTTCAGAAGCTGCTACTGAAATTTCAAGAATTCTTCTCTCTGCAGACACAATCAGCCGACGAGTTAGTGACATATCCGGTGGTGTGGAAGACATTTTCTAGGAGCAAACATATAGCGGCCGTAAGGTCTCACTTTAGATCAACGAGTCCACCAATTTTTGCGGTCACGCACACCTTCTTTCCTACATAAGGTATGTTGACAGACATGTAACTGCTAGTATTTCTTTTTTCAAATAAGAACCCGAACTACCAACCACTGAAGAAATAACAACTATTTCGTGCGACTAATGACTATTTGTCCGTAAGGGATTAACGAGGGAGAAGTGTGTTAATGATTGTACAGATGGATCCCGTCAATGATAGGCCAAGTGAAAGGGCTAGCAGGTAGAGCATGCAAAGTAAATCCTGTCTTATGAACCGACTAGTGTCTCATTCACTGGGAAGACCTTGTTGCTAAGTCTTTGCCATCATCTCTGAAAACTGCTGTGCACGAAGTAGAACAAGCCGTGAACTTTTTTAAATGGCGGCCCCTACATATCAGACATTTTAACGTATTGTGTCAAGAAATGGGATTACAACGTACTACATTTCCGCTACATACAAAAGTACGACGGTTATCTCGAGGCAGAGTGTTAGCGCGAATGTTTGAACTCAGAGGTGAAGCATTAGAGTCTTTTACTATTGAAAAGAATGAACATTCTTTTTATTTGCAGATGATGAATGGGTATCTAAATTGGCATATCTTTCCGATATTTTGGTAAACCTAAATGAACTGTACAGAAAAATGCAAGGTGGAAAGGGAATTATTCTGACTAGTATGGGTAATATTGAAGAATTTATTATAAGATAAATTTGTGGATACAGACAATTGAAAATGAATCGTGTGAGATTTTACCAACTGTGTGGTCCATTACTGACGACAATGAGATCTTGATGGACTTAATTAAACATCATATAATACTCTTGCAGTAAAATTTCAAAATATATTTTGGAGAGGGTTTTGGAAATTTTGATTGGATTTGTCATCACTTCGTGGATTTGAAACGACTGGTAACTAATTTCGGCTTAGGATTAGAAGAGCAACTGGTAGATTTGAAAGCAAGCAGATAACTGACATCAAAATTCATCGAAGTGCCTTTTAATACTTCTCGGTAGTCGATAAGCATGGCAGTTTAAGTGTTATAACTGTTTCCAAATACATATTTGTGTGAACTTGGCTTCTTGATGTTGACTGACCTCACAACATCAAAGAGAGAGAGAGACTGAAATCAATCGATTGAGGGATGAGGATTTCTTTGACTACGATTCCGTTACGAATAAGCCGTCTGCTAGCATCTACGCAGGCTCAAGTATCACACTGAAGGTATGAGTAGTTATTAGTTTTAAAATTCGTATAGGAACGTCTGTTTTCCAGCCTCATGTCCTCATAATGTTTAGAGTGTAACCAAGGGTGATACTTGAAAATAAAAAGAAGTGAACGACGTCTGGCGAGTGAGTTTCTCAGTTTGACAGAAGAACAAATAATTACGACAGCTACTGAAGGATAGAGGCATCCTGTTTGCGTGTGTGTGTGTGTGTGTGTGTGTGTGTGTGTGTGTGTGTGTGTGTGTGTGTTTGTCTGGAGCTTACTGATGCTCAACGCTGAGGTTAGCAACGCACTTACTCATATTAAAAGAAATGAACATGACTAAAATGACAAACTGCTGCCACACAGTGACAAAGAAACCAATAAAATAACACTCATTTACTCACTCCCACATCGCTCACATTAACGCAGACAAACTATCTCCCAGGTGTTAAGACAATGGAGAAGGATTAAGGGCGCTATGCATGGGATTAAAACAGAAGTAAAACAACGGAAGAGCTAAAAGAAAGGTACAGGGGATAGCGACTGACTGAATACTTACAAAAAACGAGGGTGAACCAGTCATTCTGTTAACACACTGAAAAGATCATCCTCCTAAAATTTGTAGAAACAAGTTGGACAGATTACGAAACCCCAAAACTCTAACAACATTCCTTCCAATGTCACTTAAAACGGAGGCTGGTCAGCTAGCAAATCTGCTCCCTGTCCTCTGGTCGGAAAATAAACCCAGTCTAGTAAAATGTTGAGCACGATGATCTGCACGCTCGAAGCACCACAGGTAGGAGGGTCGTCGGGCCGAAGCTAGAAGCCATGCGCCAGTGGAATAAAACTCATTAGGCTATAATTTACGAAATTTCTGCTACCAGGTATTGCGACGGCAGCTGGCATCGAGGCGTCTTCAGAGTCCAAGCTTTCCAGTGCTAGCTAGCTCAGCACATCGACTGGGAGAGCGTATTATGTGTGATGTTAGGCTTTCCCAGCGAATCAGCTGTTTGCACTGTTGTCAGGTGTCCAGCCGGGTGCAGTCGTTTTCGTAACACGATATTTCGACAGGGTACCTTACCGTCATCTTCAGGTGATGTCTGTAGAATGAGCGTCTTTGCTACATCTCGCCTTATATGTACTCTTACAGCCCCCTCACCCTTTCCTCCACTGCTGGTCGCAGGTCGTCGCAGCAGAATCAGTACCGGAAAAGTGATTCAACTTCGAACTAGCACCGATTGTTATACTTGTTGCAGGTTTTATCAGTGGTATATAACTAGTGTTCCTCACTCTCCTTTCCTCCACCCTCGTGCTAGAGACGATGCAGAAGAGGTAGATAGGGAAACGTGCCGCGTGATCACTAGAGCCGTCCCACGGAGGACGAACGTCACGAAATCTGAAAGAACTGCCATTCGAGAACTACGAAATGATCCTGAAATAGTTATTCAAACTGCGGACGAAGGAAATGCTACAGTACTGCTATCGCTGTCAGATTACAGTACTAAAACCTATGACGTAATAGAGGATCCAGCATACAGAACATCAAGGGCGATCCGACCAACAGAGTGAAGACTACCGAGCTTTTGTGGCAGTCCATGCCGAAGAATAGCTTCAAGAAGCTCCGACCACTAACTGCTGCTCTATGGCTCTAAGCCTCTATGTCTTACCAAAGTTCCTCCACGACGAATTGTAAGCAACATAGGCACACCAACGTACTAGCTGGTCAAACGTCTAACTGCAGTATTAAGCCCCTACGTCGGTATATGTTAGAACCACGCAATAAACTCTGCACATTTCATTCAACAGGTGCAAGAACTACGCCTTCTTGTCCAGGACCTAACGGTGCTTTAGTGTGATATCCCTCTACACCAGAGTGCCGCTTGCTGAGTCCCTCAAGTTGATGAGGGAGAAATTCGACCCGACAATGACAAATCTCATCGAATTTCCCCTCACATAAAAATTATTTCTCTTCAGTGGTGACTGTTATGAACAAAGGAATAGCGTCGCCATATAGTGCCTATGTCACCTGTTGTGACAAACGTATCTATGGAGGCCTTCGAAGAGAAAGTTCTGGAAACAGCTGCACTGAAGCCTATATGTTTTCTTAGATACATTGATGTCACATTTGTCGTGTGGCGACATGAGAGTGAAAGACTTCCAGGAGTTCCTCCTACATCTAAGCTCTCTGCATCCTAGTACCAAATTCACCATGTAGGTGAAGGAGAATGACGAACTCCCCTTTTCGGATGTCTTAGTCAAGCGCAGAATGGACGTCACTATAGGACACAGTATGTATAGGAAAGCTACCCACGCTGCTATGTATCTCCACGTTGCCAGCTGCCATAATCTCTCAGTGCCTGAGTGTGTGCTACGCACAGTGGAACACAGAGCCCACGCAATATCGGACGAAGAAAGCCTACGAAGGGTGCTTAACCACCTTAAGCATGTTTTCAAGAAGAACGAATTCGAGGACAGACAAATCCAACGTACTTTTAGGCAGAAGGTATAAGCCCAGCGGACAGAAAACGACGAGGAGAAGATAATGACGTATTTGTCGTATGCAAAGTATCAAACAAAATTGGTAGAATCCTGACTCGACGTAAGGTTAAATGCGTTTCCGCACACCTTCGGAGAAGCGTGCCCTATAACGTACGGTGAAAGATGAATTAGGACTTCGTAAACCATGTGTTCACCGTATTCCATGTAAATGCGGTAATTTGTATATTGGGGAGAGACTGTACACACAATCATAGAAAGATGCAAGGAACAGAACACACCGAACTTACGGAACCTACAGAACCCGCGGTTGCGGAACACTACATGGTTACAGGGGACTGAGTGAAGTATGAAAAAACAGAAGTTCTGAGACAGACCTCGTCATTTTGGGACTGTGTTCAGTGACACTACCGAAATACGAGGGCTGATCAACAGAGATAGTGTGTTCACTCTCATCAAAGCTTCACACCAAGCACTCAGTAAACTAAATTCACAGCATCGGCTGAGAGCGACTTCCGCGTCCGACGCAGGCCACATGAGTAGTAAGGGATCAGAGTTCGCGCCCAGCATCCGGCGGTGCCGTCCCCCTCCACAACTACACTTGTCGCGGCAGTGGAGGAAGAGGTGTGAAGTGATAAGAGTATAAAGGAGGCGCAATATGGCAAAGACGTTCATTCTTAAGGAATCACCAGAACATGAAGGCAAAGTACGCTGTCGAAATATCGTTCCATAAAAACGACAGCACGTGGCTGGACACCCAACAACAGTACAAAAAGAACACATTCTTCCTCTCGGTAGTATGATGGAGAACTGGCAACACATTTTGAGTACTTTAGACAACTACGTGACCATCAATTTACTTCCTGTGGATGCTCAAAATTTTATCACTACATTCACTTGATGGTTCGTGGCCATTTCTGCAAAATAAGTTGAACTATTATCACTTAAGGTATAACAGTGGGTTGTCAAATACGTTGTCAGATTCCAGGAAGGTTATTCCATACAGAATCTATAACTAATTTCACAAGTGGAATAAACTAATTACCTCTTTTAACGATCACTATGGCAATAAGAGCATACTTATGGCAGTACAGGCTCGCTATCTAAGTGATAAGAGATCGCTTTTTAAAGGAGAAAGTGAGTTAGCCAAAGGTTGTACTCTCGCTAGGGGTCTAAATATTTTGTCTGCATTTTACATCTCCTCTTACCGGCCTGTAAGTATCCAGATCAAAACCAGTACAAAAATGTTCTCTTGGCCATTTTAAACCTTATCAAAATACCGTCTTAGTGACCCTTAGATCTAAGGGTGATAAATTTAATTAGGTGTGACTTTGCACCCATGCTAAAACTTTCGTTTTTCTAATTTTATCAAAATGCTTTTCTCTTTTTCTCGTAAGAGTATCCTGGTAAGTTGTAAATTATTCGTATTAGAACAGTGCCTATTTTTATGGCGTTTCTTCTTCGTTTATTGAATATGACAGAAAAACACAAGGGAAAATTAATCACGAAAAATATGTTCGCTTACGTTAATTAAAATTGTCTGATGATGCTCGCGCTGTTTCTCGGTTCCACGACGGTTGAAAGCTACTGCTTTGGAGATAAAGATGTCATAAGTCGAAGTGTAAACTGCATTTTCACGCAAATATAAGTTTTCTTGGTGGTTGTCCGATAACGAACAAGGAAGTTAAACATCTGAGGCTCATGACCAGAAAAATAAGTTCAGTAGAGATTTGGTTCCAGTGAAGCTCCTGGATAGGTTACTTTGTAAAATCCCGAGAATGTAGATGGGTCCTCTCGTATAATAGCTACACTTCTTCCCATTTCCTTAGTCGTTTATGGTGTGTTGCGATTGCAAGACGGCTTAGTTGTTGGCAGCAGATGCCAATTTCGATAACACACACCCTGGTTGCAGTTCATAATACAGACTACCTTCTTTGCACTGGTAAACGCAGAACGCAATATTTTGCGGACATACACATCCGTTTGCTTCAAATATTATTTTTATGAAGTTCAAATCACCATCTGACTATCCTGATCTAGATTTTCCATGTTTATTATTTTTTTTTTTTGTTTTTAATTCGATTAAGACCAATGTTGATATCTTCCCTTTTAAACGGCACTTTCCATTTCCTTCCTATCCTTCTAAATCGTAGCTCCTGATCCGTATCTGTAGATCCCGTAGATGACTGGATGTTTAATCTTAAACTTCCATTCTTTCATTTACCCCCAACATTGCCAACTGTATGCAAGTGTCACACGAAGTTTAACAGTAGAATTCATCACATTTGGCAGTAATCAGATGTACCATATTAGAAAACGATAAGAACATCGTTCATCAGAGTCCGTTCGTCTCCCTTCATCTCTGCTTCCTGTAGCCACCCATAAAATCAAAATAGAAAAAAGTCACAAATGTTAGACTTCTATTCCGTTTAACACTCCACTTTATGACGCTTAAATACAGGGTGTTTCAAAAATGACCGGTATATCTGAAACGGCAATAAAAACTAAACGAGCAGCGATAGAAATACACCGTTTGTTGCAATATGCTTAGGACAACAGTACATTTTCAGGCAGACAAACTTTCGAAATTACAGTAGTTAAAATTTTCAACAACAGATGGCGCTGCGGTCTGGGAAACTCTATTGTACGATATTTTCCACATATCCACCATGTGTAGCAATAATATGGCGTAGTCTCTGAATGAAATTACCCGAAACCTTTGACAACGTGTCTGGCGGAATGGCTTCACATGCAGATGAGATGTACTGCTTCAGCTGTTCAATTGTTTCTGGATTCTGGCGGTACACCTGGTCTTTCAAGTGTCCCCACAGAAAGAAGTCACAGGGGTTCATGTCTGGCGAATAGGGAGGCCAATCCACGCCGCCTCCTGTATGTTTCGGATAGCCCAAAGCAATCACACGATCATCGAGATATTCATTCAGGAAATTAAAGACGTCGGCCGTGCGATGTGGCCGGGCACCATCTTGCATAAACCACGAGGTGTTCGCAGTGTCGTCTAAGGCAGTTTGTACCACCACAAATTCACGAAGAATGTCCAGATAGCGTGATGCAGTAATCGTTTCGGATCAGAAAAATGGGCCAATGATTCCTTTGGAAGAAATGGCGGCCCAGACCAGTACTTTTTGAGGCTGCAGGGACGATGGGACTGCAACATGGGGCTTTTCGCTTCCCCATATGCGCCAGTTCTGTTTATTGACGAAGCCGTCCAGGTAAAAATAAGCTTCGTCAGTAAACCAAATGCTGCCCACATGCATATCGCCGTCATCAATCCTGTGCACTATATCGTTAGCGAATGTCTCTCGTGCAGCAATGGTAGCGGCGCTGAGGGATTGCCGCATTTGAATTTTGTATGGATAGAGGTGTAAACTCTGGCGCATGAGACGATACGTGGACGTTGGCGTCATTTGGACCGCAGCTGCAACACGGCGAACGGAAACCCGAGGCCGCTGTTGGATCACCTGCTGCACTAGCTGCGCGTTGCCCTCTGTGGTTGCCGTACGCGGTCGCCCTACCTTTCCAGCACGTTCATCCGTCACGTTCCCAGTCCGTTGAAATTTTTCAAACAGATCCTTTATTGTATCGCTTTTCGGTCCTTTGGTTACATTAAACCTCCGTTGAAAACTTCGTCTTGTTGCAACAACACTGTGCTCTAGGCGGTGGAATTCCAACACCAGAAAAATCCTCTGTTCTAAGGAATAAACCATGTTGTCTAGAGCACACTTGCACTTTGTGAACAGCACACGCTTACAGCAGAAAGACGACGTACAGAATGGCGCACCCACAGACTGCGTTGTCTTCCATATCTTTCACATCACTTGCAGCGCCATCTGTTGTTGAAAATTGTAACTACTGTAATTTCGGAAGTTTGTCCGCCTGAAAATGTACTGTTGTCCCAAGCATATTGCAACAAACGGTGTATTTCTATCGCTGCTCGTTTAGTTTTTATTGCCGTTTCAAATATACCGGTCATTTTTGAAACACCCTTTAAAAGCCCTTGTAGCCTTCAAATGTGATAAGTTCAATGAGACATCGCAAGAATAATGTAGAACATGAAATAGAAAATAACGAACGGTTAATATAGTTATAGCACTCTGTATGACGACATGGCAAACAAACTCTCGGAAAACTTATGCAGCAAGATACTTTTTCCGTTAATTTTGCCCTGATGGGTTACATACATCGATACTCCTCACATAACATGCTGTATGAAAAAAGGTCACTGTACCCTTGGCTAAATAATTGTTTTGATAATATCAGAATATAGAAAAGTAAAGAAGAGAGTGTATTCGATATTTGGCCTGTGTGTTAACAATGTGAAAGATTTATCACTACACTATAAATATATACACCAGCAGAGTAGCTCAAGAAGACGTTTCCCAATCGTGCAGTGTCGTCAGTTCGTGCAGTAGTCTCTTACGTGCTTTTATTTCAGTGATTACTAAATCAAGTCAAAAGTAATCATTAGATATCAGAGGAGCTAGTGAATATTGGTGTTGGCTAACAAGAAGATGAATGATTTGAATGGCTGTAATCAACCTTCAGGCAATCAGAATTCTCTTTTAGTGTGAAGCATCCTTCTTTACCACAAAACCATGTAGTAACGCTCTGTGTAGTTCGCTGGTACATTGTAAGGATTATACCACGGATATTTAATATCTTGCTTCGATTCACACAGCAGGCAACCATCTTTAACAACACGGACAGATCCTCTTCGCCTCTAGTAATGTCAGTTGAACAATATAGATATACAGATTGAACACGATGGGTCCTAGCATGGTTCCTACATCGTGGTTCCAAAGCCACATTAAACATGATGTCCCTTTTTCACCAACTGGGTGAGAGTCGGCGGAAGAGTCGGTGTAGGTTGGGCCATCACAAAGGCCATGACAAAGGCAAGTTGAAACCAGTAAGCTTTCTTACAAGGGAAATTATATTTCATTACTGAACCAGTAGTCATGCAAGGTCACAAGGCACTTATTGGATACTGCATCTGAACGTGAGGTGTTGAAAATATTGATGCGGACTGGGATTCATACTCTGATCTTCTGTTTCACCAGGGTTGACCCCTTAGAAACGATACTGTTAAATCCTTTCTTGGTTCCCCCAAAATTACAAACTCCTGAGGGTCTTCACTAAACGCGCGTGGTTTGGTTCGAATCCTGGCTGGGCAAAAAAGTTTTCATCATAATATTTCAAGTTATTGCATTCGCACACCAACCCATAGGTGAAAAATTATTATGACTTTTATCACATCCTTGTCTGTTGTCAGTAATAACAACAGGTGGAGAGAAACAGTGTAGAAGACCCGCAAGACAGTTAGGTTAAGTGGATTGCATTAAAATAAGGTGGAACGGAATTAATGTCGTTGGGATACCTTTGCCACTGATAGCACGTGCTCCACTTAATTAGAAAAACTGTAAAGGCCCACGTGTAACTGAAGCCTAGTGTCAACCTGTTCGAAGATTTTAATGCACATATAGATGAAGAACGAAAGCTATATGGCATTGTAGGATATGATCCTGATTTGCGTAGAGTTAATAAATTTGATAAGAGACTCATTGAACTTTGCAAGGAATTCAATTTTATCAACCTCAAACACCAATCTAGGAAACAGAGAACTAGGACACCCCCAAACCCAGACTTGGTGGAATGCAAATAGACCATGGCGGTATCGCAAGGAGAGCACAGCGGCAAATTCATTCTAACAAAGGTTTAAGAAGGACAACTCTCGAAATAGATCACTATCTCTCACCGATGAAGATTAGGATTCTTGCAAGAGAAGCTAGGAGAGCTTGGAGTAGACTTGTTCGACAAAGAGAAGTTGAGATTCAGTACATTGTTGACCAAGAAGCGTGGTTTTGAGGCAAAGATAGAAGCGTGGTTGAAACAGAATTCCAGAAGGACTAAGATACCGGAATGAAATTCCTTGATGCAAGAAAACGCGCTGCCAAAAGTGTCTTCATGATAAAATATACTTTCGACAAAAACCATCTAGTACAGATTTAGCAAGACTTCAAGAAGCATTACATCCGAATCATCTGTAAGACTTTCAAAGGAAATATCAAGTCGTACAGTTCCTCAAGTCTACAATTCAAGTACCCTGGACGCTATGTTGCCTACAATCTGTTCTTTTTCCTGGCAATTGTTCCGTATCTTCAGTGGGTCTACGTGTTAATTATTGAATTTGGAAATGTTAGAGGTGGAGGCTGTGTATGAAGAAAATGAAAACGGCATATTTACTATTCAAAGAGGATAAATAAATATTAGTCAAGACCAAGATACGACACTAACTGCTCAGTAATATGATCGGTGACTTTACATAACTCAAGGAAATTAAGAATTAAAAGGCAGATCTTAAGGAAAACTCCAGGACCATTCAAAGACAATGGTGAATGTAGAGGGAGGTGTAACCATGAACTCCACATAGAGGTGGAATTCGACAGTCACTTGTCGTAGGAGCAGGATTGTTTTCAATGGCCACATTGCTTCTGTGAGTTCTACAAGTTTTTCAGTTACGTTCTCAACGATAGTATCATGGAATGTGCATCACCGTATTAGGAAATCACCTGGATCCAAGAAGACTCCCGAGAAGACATTCGAAGAGCATCTTCGTTTCCAAGAAAAACTAAAACTAAAAACTGCACGAACGTGGACTACAGTGATAAAAGAACAGCTTAGGAAACGTGCACGGAAAAGAAAAAGTACAGTTGAGATATCGTGGCATGTTGATGGTCGAAACGACAAGCAGGGGAAAGTTTTATACTTTACTCTTAATCTTATTTACTATGGAGTCATATAAATGGGCACTAAATCAAGAAATTAAAGAGAAATCTGTTGAGAGTAAGGGTGTGTCTTGAAAAACAACGTAGCTTCCACAACCTGCCAAATGTCTAGAAAAATACACACTACAGTTTTAAGTAACCTTCTTTCAATTTTCATGCAGAAAAATGACACTGTGTTATTATTCGTTATTTAAATCTGTTGATTCATTTCCTTTTTATGTTAACAGTCTGATGGGGTACACTTCCCTTATGAAATTATTTATTACATCGTTATATTTGTTGAAAAAATTATACATTGTTACTGAACTTGAATACTATAGGTCGAGCCCTGCTTCTATCAGGATATCCGCAGCAGTAACTTCTTTACAAGTGAAACCATGCGCCGATGCGGAATCAGGAGTATACCTACCAATATTTGAAATAATAACTACTTGGTGGTTGAACGTTCGAGAACAGGGCATTGCTGCAATTTTCGTCTCTTGGCATCACATGTGATCTATAGTAAAAATTAATACTATTTTATGTCAGTATTACTAACTATTCGTGACGGTGTGCCGCTGTATTCGATTCAGTGCGCAGTGTCCTGGAAGGATTAAATGCGTTGTTGACACTTGAAACAACAAATTTCTGCCGGCCGGTGTGGCCTTGCGGTTCTAGGCGCTTCAGTCTGGAACCGCGTGACCGCTACAGTCGCAGGTTCGAATCCTGCCTCGGGCATGGATGTGTGTGATGTCCTTAGGTTAGTTAGGTTTAAGTAGTTCTAAGTTCTAGGGGACTGATGACCACAGATGTTAAGTCCCATAGTGCTCAGAGCCATTTGAACCATTTGAATAACAAATTTCTGGTTTTCCGTACAATTACACGTGAATCTTGTTCCCGTCTTATCAGCAGCGGCCATACGGCTCAGTCATTCCTGTTTCGTTTGCAAAAGCAGAGGTCACTTATGCTGTTAGTGAAAGCTGCCTGAAAGCGACCTGTAGGTTCTTCTAAAATACTCCATCCACTGGAATCCTCGCCTCACGGTCTGATTGCTGTTTCGTTATCACATACGTCACAAATAGCATTCGGTATGAAATCAGAGAACCTATTAACATCTTCCTTAAATATATGTACAAATATACAATGTAACGCCTGTTAAATTGGAAAATGTATGAGTGTAACGTGAGTTAACATTGTCATGATTTATGGTACATTTGACAAATGCACTTTATGATTCAATTTAAATAATGTGTAATACATGATGACAACTTATTACACGAATTCGTTTGAGTCCTCAGTGTAAATACTCCACAGAAAATTTCTGGACATCTGTTTCATGAATTATGGCAGAAAGTTGCAGCTTACGGAGCGAACCGGGTATATGGCACGCTATTTTGTATTACGATGTGGTCACGATTGATCTCAACGTTATTTGTCAGTGAAATGTAAATTACTACGTTCGAAGTCAGCAGACAAAAATTTAAGCAAGGTGTATTCCGACCGCCAGAGATTCAGCATACCGAACGGGTTAATGCTGTTTACAATACTATACTGGTCATGCCTGCGGCTGTGAATAAAATATTTGGGGATGTGAATAAGGCGTTTCTGGACTAGGTGCACAAGCACAAGACATTTGTCTTATCTCCACAGAACCCCAACCATCGCTTACCCGAAATGAGTCACTGATTATTCCAAATGTAGGAAAATTTTTCACAAACACCTACGTTGTAGCCATCTATTTAAAACGCACTGTTGTGCCTTTATGTGGGATAATACCTGTTAATGAGAGATGCACAATCCCTGTGTAGTAACTATACACATTGAAGTGATTTCTACGACAGGCTCCAAAGGCGTAAAGTCTGTTCATTAGTCCCTTTAATATTAAAGTCACGGAATTGATGCGTAACGAATTCCAACTCTTCATCCAATCAGTGAGGCGACTGTTTGTCAGTGATTAAATTGCCTTAAGCTGCGTAATGGGGTGTCAGTGGAGGCGCAGATGGAATTCATTTGGCTGTCTGAGGCCGGGACGCGCGCTACAGCTGCGCCTGAGCTCCGCGAATTGAACGCGGAGTCCCTCGCTGTTGTCGCAGATTAACGGCTTTGTGCACCGTTGCTGGTTACCGCTGTGAATAATGTCACTCAAATTACGTTTAAGTACGCTTATAGCCAGATGTCTGAAAACCCAGTTGCCACGAACAGAGCAAATCCTCTGCCGACCTGCGAAAATGGAGATGTTACGTAAGATCGCAACCGTCCTCAAATACAATGCGTAACTAAACGCTTCCACAGTACAGTTGTTTATAACAATGCTATAATACTAACGAATGTCGCAAATTAAAGAAATAGCACGGATGATCGTATTTTCCGTAATATGTGGTTTACAAAACTGTATGGTTGAGACATTTTTCAACAAATCCGTATACTACGTTTAAAGATTCGCTACAGAGCAGACAAAAACACTTCGAATTTAACAGAAAAATAATCTTTGCATTATTTTGTATGCAGCTTATTTGGTTTGCTCATATTTTGTGCCTATTTTGTATGTAATTTAAACGTCCAAAGTGTCTGTTGCTCCTACCATTGGGCCGTTTTGCTTATCTGTACTTGTGTTGGTTTGTCTAGTCAGTGTAAACCGATGTAAATTTATCGCCACTGAAGGGATCCATTCAATCTTACTGGCAGATCTGATTTAGAAGTGGAGATTTAACAATCAGTCAGGTTATAATAGTAATGATCATTGTGGTTGGACTGAGAATACCCACACTAGAGGGCTAGCACATAGTTTCTACACACTAAAGCAATAACTGTTTTATCGGCAAAAAACAGTTGAGTCAGTGTAGAACACATACAGTATTTATAAATATAACGTGTTGCAGGAGGAATGGTCGATATTCAGCGATAAGACAGGAACGATAATTCGACGGAAAAATGTCTAATAAGCATGAGCTTTAAAATAAATCTCGTAAAGCTATGAGCGCTTCCTCGTACGATACTGTGACACACATCTCTTCTACTGTACAAGTGCTCATAGCTCTTAAGGTATCGTTTTTAGAACCCACGTTTACTAAACAACTTTTTATGGATTTGATGCATACTATCTCCTCCTTAAATATGGAAAGCATAGAGCTTGCAGTAGAAGATGTTTGTTTCACATTTCCGAAGCTCATAGCTCTTACGGTAGGCACTTTAGAGCCTATGTTTACCCTTTTTAATTTCGAATCATCGTTTCCGTAATGTCTTTGAATACTGAACATTCCTCCTGGGACACAACCTATGTAGCACTGAAACAGCTGCAAAGAGTACACTGGGAACTAAAAGCATATGTAAATACATGAAATCGATATAACATTTATAGCTTTTAGGCTTCTGCAGCCAATGCCAGTAGACAATTGCTTTCTTCTGCTGGGCATTACGTCTACATATCTTTAACAGTTCTATAAAATATAATCCCTACGAGTCACATAAGTAATGGAGAATAGCTACGGCTGAACGAGAGAGAGAATGTCAGTTTCGAGTAGAGCAGTCGGCTGATTATTACACCAGCAGCTTTGTTGTCTCATTGCATCAGTAACAAATTATTCTGATGGTGTGTCCTCTAGTTCACGTCATCTGTAAAATGTTTGCCGTATCCCACGAACACTGTCCACGGAAATATCCTTTTACTGGGACCATTTAATTCTTCTTGATTACTCCGTTGTGTGAATAAATACAGAACAAGGCCTTTGTCAATATGGCGTCTTGTCATATGTCAGTTGTGAGTGACCTCTAACTCAATTAGATGGAAGGCCACGGATGTAACCGAAGGACCAGAGTGATAGACGGTATTCGCGCTGGATCACATGAAAGCCGTGGGTACATTAAATGAATTGCTAATGTAATATGTTGGCCTCTTTTTCACACCAAACTGGATACGAAGCTACTAAAATAAGAGCCATGCAATAAGATCATCAAGGAACAGCGCCAGTTTGTCAGGTGGCCGTCATCTGCTGGGCTTGTAACCTTCCTTCCTCTACAATTACTATTTGCTGATGCTTAATTGAAGCAGAATTCTTTGCAAGCATCGGACATGGATAGGGGATGCTCAACATATAGAACACTCTCCGTACGAAACCTGACCATGTTGCCATACTAAGTTAAATTAAGTTCGACTTTCGCGCTGCGACTTACCATTGCTGTATTGCTTTTCTAAATGAAACAACTACGTTATAAAAGGTTTACAGCCGTCTTAATAAGGCCTCTTCGTACATAGTTTGATTGTTTTAATAAGTGTTCAAATAATAGTAAAGACCACCAAAGGATACCACCAGCTACGTATGACGATACTGATCTGTTCACTCACTTCAAATAATAAAACACATCCTCTGCGAGTATTCCGTGTAATCACTCACTGTTGGCCTATCATTCGACGGAAAACTTCCAAAAATATATATTTTAAACATCTACCAACTATCAATATGTTTTGGTGCTGCACGACTGCCTCCTACCGTTCCACGGGAAACCTGAACAACGATAACTCTTGCCTCGCCTAAAGGTGTGAGAAGGGTATCGCTTAGGCATTGTGGAACTGCCTCCAGTCAGAAAAGGCACGCTCAGTTCCAAATCTTCCTGATTATTTGCGAAGCGTATGGGATACGGTTAACTACGCCATAGTACTATTAACAGTAGCACTTCTTACTTACTTCCATTGGAATTTTTCAAAGAAATCTCCCGGAAGTTTTTACATGGCTGGCTCTGAGCACTATGGGACTTAATATCTTAGGTCATCAGTCCCCTAGAACTTAGAATTACTTAAACCTAACTAACCTAAGGACATCACACACATCCATGCCCGAGGCAGGATTCGAACCTGCGACCGTAGCAGTCCCTCGGTTCCGGACTGCAGCGCCTAGAACCGCAGGTTTTTACATGACCAAAAAACCCCTAGAGAAACAAATAACTGTTTACCAAAAAAATTTATCATCCATGGCTACATACTTCTAAGTCAACCTGGCGGTAGTTACGATTTTTGGGGTTAAAATAAAATTTTCTCGTGAAAATGCTTACTCCATGCAGTAGGTAGTTCCCAGAACAAACCAGAAATTGTTTCAGTATTCACTTCGCAACGAACTGCTCAAATAACTTACGGGAAGGAGCAGGGTGACGTCTTCGACAAACGTCGATATTTTGACAGGTGAACACCCTGTCATTTTCAGTGCATAAGTGCAGGAAGGAATTTCTGTGTAAGGGAACTTGCAACCTCGGTATGGAGAGCACACGATCTGTCGAAGAAAGAGGGGCAGGGATTATGCTCTCTCACTCACTGGTTATCAACATACACTATCGATAACGTGTGTGTGTGTGTGTGTGTGTGTGTGTGTGTGTGTGTGTGTGTGTGTGTGTGTTATATTTCCAGGAATGCTCTGAAAACCGACGTTCTAAATTCCCTGGCACAGCTCTTCCTTTCTGCGTTTGTGCTTTGAAAATGACATGGTGTGCACCTCTCCAAAATGAGGCGGCTGTCGAAGGTAGCGTCCGGCTGCATTCTCATAAGTTATTTGAACACTGTAAACATCTGAAGAATCTCAGATTTCACAGTAAACGAACTATTTCACAATAACTATGTAATATCTACTACAATGCTGTAGGGCCTACATGTTATTATTACTTCAAAAATGGTTCAAATGGCTCTGAGCACTATGGGACTTAACTTCTGTGGTCAGCAGTCCCCTAGGACTTAGAACTACTTAAACCTAACTAACCTAAGGACATCACACACATCCACGCCCGAGGCAGGATTGGAATCTGCGAACGCAGCGGATTTATTATTATTATTATTGTTATTATTATTAGTATTATTAATGGCAATGAACAGAAACAAAACAATGGCACCCTTGAGTGTTTCCATTTATGTCATCCACTACTATTGTGATTTACAGACAATAAATACTGAAAACCTAACGTGCTAGAATATCCCTTAACCCTCCAGTACTGATTGTGGGGAGGGCCATATCTTAAAGGAGTAACCTCTAATGGTTTGTGGGCAAATTGAAATGGATAACGCGTACATTACAGCCCTAGACAGAGCCTTTAAAGTAGGAAATTTGCACAAAATTGCACTCTACCACTATCTTCTTGGACACATATTAAAAATCTACAAGCTAATGTATATGAAGGGAGTGAACAAAAACAATAATTAAATTATATTCTTACATTCATTCATGAACACATTTATGGGCTCAACATAGGAAACGAATTATCAAAAACCTGTGACATTTATCTCTATCCAAATTAGCGTGAAGTTAAATGGAAAAGAGCCACTCTACCACTATCTTCTTGGACACATATTAAAAATCTACAAGCTAATGTATATGAAGGGAGTGAACAAAAACAATAATTAAATTATATTCTTACATTCATTCATGAACACATTTATTGGCTCAACATAGGAAACGAATTATCAAAAACCTGTGACATTTATCTCTATCCAAATTAGCGTGAAGTTAAATGGAAAAGAGTGTCATTCTCCTGTCAGTTAAAATATTTCTTGCCCTCCTAAGAATTTACTCTCTCTCGATGCACATGATAACTGACAACTATTTAATCCGGCAACTCTCAATCGGAACAGTGACTGAAAGTTGGTGTCTAAAACCCAGAACTCCACACACTCATTACCAGTGGAACAGGAGATCAGACAAGCAATCATCTTGAATAACAAAATTGTGCATTCAGAGTTAATTATTCTGCGGTTGCTATGAATTATGCTCACTACAAGTAGGACTCGGCTGTGCAGAGCTGTGTGCTTCAGCTGTGCTGGCCCCTCGTGAGGGAGGAGTCCTCAGAAACTTTGTGTGCCTCTAAAATGTGACAGCGTCTACCGTGCTGCTATGTCAAGTCCATCAGGACACCCTCGCGTCCTACCCAAAAGGCGAACTAGACACCCCTGTATCCTACTGTCGAATCGATCCGGACACTTTCGCATCATACTGGCAAGTGTTTCCCTTGCGGTGCTCACTTATGAATTGAGTATTCCTTGCCGCCAAAAGGTACAAGTCACCAATCCCAAAATTACTATGCACTCCAGCCCAATCACGAGGATTACCCGCAACTGAGAATCCTCTCAAAAGTAGCTCGTCTTTTCCCAGCCTTCAATGACAACATACAACTCTTCCCAATCACCAAAAGTATTCATCTCAATGCAGCATTCTGACGCCACGTATCTTAAGCCAGCCTCACGTTCTCCCACCAATGTTAATTGCCTCGGAACTGCGTTCAAGAAATTCAGAGAGGACTACTACGAGGCTAGTGCGTGCTTCCTGAGGCTTGCACTTTCTACGAGCTGCAGCTGCTATTCTTCAAAGGTAGTCAATAAACATGGAGAGGCGCGACCGACTCCCTCACACAATACCGCACAGCTCTTGACCAGACCTTACCTCCAAGCAATCATGTGTGAGGAGAATACTTGCCGCCGCTCTGGGTTACGAGTCGATCTCACTTCAAGAATTTTTCGCCACCCAGGCTGTGGTTCTACCCATCCGTCTCCGACCAGTTTTGTCGAAGCGTTTCCTGTTGCTCTATCTCAACCCCACCACTCCGAACAATCGCAAGCACCCCAGATTCACTGATACTCCATTAAAATCGTCACTGAGTTAGTAAAGAGAGACATGCAAATTATGTAGGGCACGCTACGGCCTGTCAACAGGTTCCATAATGTCAATGATATTTTTTTACCGATTTTCCCTGTTGTTAGCCTCAGAACGACCAATATATTCCAATTATTGATGAAACCGGCATGCAAAATGTTGGCCGCATTGCAAATATAGTGAATACTTTTCAACGTGGTTGATTTTAAATGGGGATGCTAGGTGTGGTTGAAACAAATTTCACTAGGGAGAAGAGTGCTGTAGAAGAAGCACGTTTCGTAATGTGTATCTACACTCAATCTTGGATGGTTAGCTTTCTTTTCTGAGAAGTATCTGTAGTTCTAGGTACCACTTGCAATGCGCAAAGAACTGCTTCATCACTCCACAAAAATTGAGTATTGTAAATTATCAGTACCATTTGTCTCGCTGACTCCTTAGTTTGTGGTTGAATAAATAACTTTAAAAATAAGAGTGTTTAAGGAACATTTTTATTCATTATGAAGATTAGTTAGACACTAATGTTGAAAATGGAGGGCGGGGTATAGAAGGCTACTAGCTAAGATACTGTTTCACTCAGGGGCAATGGTCGCAGAAGTGTTGAAACCATTGCGATAAGTCTTCGTAAGAATGATACAATACAATGAAATCGTCTCAGTTCCTCTTACAGTTACACAACAATAAAATGTAAAATGTCCTTATTCGTTAGCTACTAAATAGTGTTAAAAATATACTTGATGCAATCCAATTGAATGCATTTTACTCAGTGCTCAAACAGTTCAAAAGTTTTTATGAGTAATGATGCAATTTTATAATGCTGAGATTTACATACACAGGCGTAAAAATCGTTATTCCAAGAAGGAGCTGTGTGACACAGACGAAAGTTGGTAGTCGTGTTAATACATCAGAAAGATTACGTCTATTTAAATTTCGCCCCTGGCGCGTAAGAGTTAGTAACGCTACTATGAGGATGCATATCAGGTTTGCTTTAAATACATGCAACAAGGGTGGTGAGCGTCAGTTACCTTTGTGAATGAACGTGGTGAGCTGCTGTAAGTCAAGAATGCCTTTGAGGCGACAAAGACGGCATTCTCAACACCTCAAAGTATTTGAACGAATTCATGATATAGAGCGACTGGAAACTAGATGTTCCTTCTGCGATACTGCGGAATGACTCGTCACGACTGTAACCACTGTACATAGAGCTGGCAGTGGAGATAACGAGAATTTACGGCCGCAAGAATCCAGGGCTCCGGACGCCATGTGGCGCTACCGAGAGGCAAGACCATCATGTTCGGCGTATAGCTCTGGTGCTCTGTATCTGGAGCAATAATCTGAGCAACATTTGGCACCCCAGTGACACAACGAACTAATACAAATCGCTTACCTCGAGGATAAATCCGATCCCAGACGCCCTGTAGCGTGCAGTCCACTGACCCCAAACCACTGACATTTGCTACTTCAGTGGTGTCAAGCGGGAGCTCATTGGAGGGGAGGGTGGAGGTCAGCTGTATTTTCTGATAAAAGGTGGATCTACCTCGGGGCAGTGATAGCAATGTCTTGGTCAGAAGGAGGCTAGTTTAGGGCCTGTAGTGAACTTGTCTGTAGGCTGGACACACTCTACCTGCACCTTGAGTTATGCTCTGCGGTGCGAGTTATTATATCAGAATGAGTATTCTCGTGGTTATCCTAAGCACTGTGTCTACAAATTTTTGCGTCAATCTGGTGATTCGCTCTGCTGTGCTGGCATTAATGAACAGCATTCGAGGGGTGTTTTTCAACAGGACAACGCTCACCCACATACCACTATTGTAGCTCAACATGCTCTTCAGAGTGTCGACTTGTTGTCTAGGCCTCCTCCATCACCAGATCTGGCTCAAATCGAGCTCATACGGGTCATCTTTGGATGACAGTATCATCCAGAAACAGCATTGACCGTCCATGTATTGACCGATCAAGTGCAACAGGCATGGAAGTCCATTCCATAAATTGACATCCTGGACTGTACTACACAATATATACAAGGTTGCCTGCTTGCATTCAACATTCTGGTGGTTACACTAGTTACTAATGTATCAGCACTTCATATTTGCAATCGCTTATCTCATGTTCACAGAAAACTGTCATCTTCCAGCTGTTATCACTTAAATAGGTTAACTAAACAAAGGTATTCTCGCAGTTTCATTACTCTCCATGAATTATTTTTTGGTGTTGTGATTTTTCTCCCTTCAGTGTACGTAGAGGGAAAAGGTTGTGCAAAAATGATCGGCTGTTAACTGACTTCATCCATTGCATACATTATCACTATTCTGCTCAACATCGCTGAAAATACTTTCACTCTCATTAATGACACATACCTTCTCCATATATATTTCAATAATTTCAGCAGATATAACACCTGGAAGTCCTTATTTTCTAATTCCTTACTCTACCTAATTATTGTATAAATATTGGCAACTATCAGTAAAAAAAAAAAAAAAGATCTATCTATCATATCGTAAAAATTATGTAATAGATATTGAAAACGTTGTATCCAAAATCTGAGTGTTTGAAGGAGATAACAAAAAACCCATTTCACGCAGCAAAAATGTCACAGGTGCACTGTTTCCGCTATAGTGGTCGATGGAGGTTTGGACTCCAGTGATGTTCACGAATGATGTTCAGACTGCCATGTGATGAATATTAATAGGATAACAGAGACGGTTTTGGCTCATATCGCTAATGTCGGCAGTTCATCTGGTTTCAGCGTACCTTGAACTGCACCATCAGATCATTACAGTGTCATTTTTCTCAAACTGCATTTCCGGTGTCAGATTATAGCTGAGGAAATTGTGCTTGTTATATCCAAGGTCACTGATCTCCCCTTCGCTCCTTTTCCACCACTACTTGCTCTAGGTCAATAGGATGTCGACGTCTTTAATCTCTACCAAACTTCTGGGATATCACATTGCTCTCGGGCAATATTTTCTCTGTCAGTAGAAATCAAGCTCCTCTCATGTCTGTTTCTTTTGGTAAAAAAAAGATTGCCCCTCATTTGAGGACTCAGTTTCATAGTTCAAGGATCACCATCAAACAGTGTCAGCAGGACCAGCCACTGCTTACAACCAGAATAAAAAGCAGAAAAAGTGGAAGACGTCCATCAATTATTAACACTTCAACAGCTACAAACGTGCTGGCTGCATTCCGTGGAGAGTGCTGACTTGTTGTCGCCCTATGCTCTAGCCCAAGCTGGGAGACCGAGCTCTGTCCATTACCTGTGAACTGTTCTTCCCGCACGGTCCATTTCTTCCGTGTTGAATATTCCTGGAGCGCTTGGCATGAACACTTACCTGGCCACTCTGGGTTTCGTCGCCCCAACACAATATACAGTAGACTTTTGACTATACTGCCTGATGCGGTTGAAGGTCAAGCCAGATAACGAAAAAGTTGAATAAGTTTCTACAAATTTTATTTCCCGACCCCAGCTGTACCATTCAAAACGTCATTTCTTATATCAAAACCTGATTTTATTAACAGTTCTTACGTGATACTTATCACCCATTTTGAACTCTTTAATTAAAATACAAAGGACCACACAAAGCAGTAGTTTAACAAAGTACGCATTTTGGACGTGTGACGTGCAACTGAGGAAACCAAGAAGACAGTGTTGGCAGTAGAGCTGCACTCTTTGTGTGTTCATGGTTGTTTGTGAGCGGTGGAAGAAGGTTTCTAACACCCAAACCTCAAGATGTCAGACGCTCAGATCGGTACCAAAGGTTTCATGTAGATAGAGTATCAACCACAACATCGATTTAGTTCGTGCTATGTGCTGTCGTCCAGTAGAACATACGTAAACGGTAATTAAAACTAACACCAGAATTACGGAGCACTGGAAACGCGTATCTGTGAGAGGTAGTTCTGTAAAACTTGTGTCGGTGAGTTGGTAGAGCGTGAGGTCGTGCCAAAGATCATTTACGCCCGTTCTACTGGACGACAGCACATAGTACGAACTAAATCGGAGTTTTGGTTGATAGTCTATCGACATACAACGTTTGGTACCGATCTGGCTGTCTGAAATCTGAAGGTATGAGTGTAAGCATCGTTTGTTGAAGATTGTTCCCTGATGCAATATTAACAATTCGGTGTGCTTTATAACTGGGACTCCAGACGTGCTAGGAGCACAAAAGCTGCATAAGCATTTTGAAAGGCCCCACAGCACTGTAGCCGGCGCCCATGTGTTAAAGCTTTGGAAAAGTACAGCACATGCAATATATTAATCTTCATTTTACCATGGAAAAGTATTATTATGATTTTAATTAAGCAGGCTAAATAGTGTGGGGACCAGATAGTAACGAGCCAGACAGTCAAGAGCCTACTGTAAATGCAGTAATTCTAACAACTTAAGTTTTTGACTTTAAAACTCGTCTAGAAATGAATTACTCCAAAGGCTGATACACAGATACGTCAATATTGTTTCACATCTGTGAATTACAGTTATCCTGGCGTTTTTAGTAGGATGTTGGAAATATGTGAGGAAAGCTAAGTGTCACTTTCGATTCATCTCAGTAACCTAGTGTCCTTTCATAGGCACTCTTTCCCAAAGCTGCTGTCCAGCAATTTTTTCATAACTTTAATAATTCGATCAGAGGACTGAAACTATCACTCTACTACATCTGCTTTCTTTGGGAACCACAGTAATAACTTTTCGGTTTACGTTTGTCCATTCCGTTCACGAATTGTCAGTGACAACGATGAGTGGACATGCGGGCAGCAAAAGAAATATTTATCATCCGATTTTAAGAAAACTATTTATCAAAAAAATTTAATTTCTTCACATCTTGCAGTCTGATATCTTCGCATGATAAAGAAATTAACTACTTTCGGTTATTTGTCGTTGTTACTGTGATGTATCCAATGAAGTAGAGCATTACAGGATATTCAAAAATTTTTGCAGAGGTAAAACCACATTGTGTAGATCTTGCGTATGGTTCGTTTTATGTCTTTGACTGAAGGGAATTGAATGTGGCTAACAAATCTAAGCTGTATTTAAACTTGAGAACAGAGCGACATGCACTGAAGAGCCTAAGAAACTGGTACATCTGCCTACTATCGTGTACGGCCCTCGCGAGCACGCAGTAGTGCCACAACACGACGTGGCATGGATTCGGCTAATGTCTGAAGTAGTGCTTGAGGGAACTGACACCATGAATCTTGCAGGGCTGCCCATAAATCCGTAAGAGTACGAGGGGGTGGAGATCTCTTCTAAAGAACATATTGCAAGGCACGTCTGGGGAGTTTGGTGGCCAGTGGAAATGTTTAAACTCAGAAGAATGTTCCTGGAGCCACAGGATAGCAATTCTGGACGTGTGGGTTGTCGCATTGTCCTGCTGGAATTGCCCAAGTCCGTCGGAATTCACAATGGACATGAATGGATGCAGATGATCAGAAAGGAAGCTTACATACGTGTCACCTGTCTAGTCACGTGGAGGCGTGTTAGAGGTCCTATAACACTCCAAACGCACACACCCCTAACCATTACTGAGCCTCCACCAGCTGGAACAGTCCCCTGCTGACATCCAGGGGCCATATATTCATAAGGTTGTCTCCATGCCCGTACACATCCATCTGCTCGATACAAACTGAAACGAGAGTCGTCCTACCAGCCAACATGTTTTCAGTCCTCAAAAGTTCAATGTCGGTGTCGACGGGCCCAGACGAAGCATAAAGCTTTGTGTCGTGCAGTCATCAAGGGTACACGAGTGAGACTTCGGCTCCAAGGGCTATCACTTTGAACGATTCTCTTCATTCGTTATCGGTCCCGTTCTTGCAGAATCTTCCTCCGGCCTCAGCGATGTCCATCTATGATGTTTTACTGGGTGCCTGATGGTCGTCCGGGAAAATCCCCACTTCGTCGCTAGCTCGGAAACGCTGTGCCCCCTCGCTTATGCGCCAACTATAGCACCACGTTCAAATTCACTTAAATACTGATAACCTGCCATTGTAGCAGCAGTAACCGATCTACCAACTGCGCCAGAAACTTGTTGTCTTATACAGGTTGGTACGTTGATCGTGACCGAGCCAAATATCTCACGAAATAAGCGTCAAACGAAAAAACTAAAAGTTACGAAACTTTTCTAGCTTGAAGGGGGAAACCAGATGGCGCTATGGTTGGCCCGCTAGATGCCGCTGCCATAGGTCAAACGGATATCCGCTGCGTTTTTTAAGATGGGAGCCCCCATTTTTATTACATATTCGTGCAGTACGTAAAGAAATATGAATGTTTTAGTTGGACCACTTTTTTCACTTTGTGATAGATGGTGCTGTAATAGTCACAAACATATGGCTCACAATTTTAGGCCAACAGTTGGTAACAGGTAGGTTTTTTAAAATTAAAATACCGAACATACAGGGTGTTTCAAAAATGACCGGTATATTTGAACCGGCAATAAAATCTAAATGAGCAGCGATAGAAATACACCGTTTGTTGCAATATGCTTGGGACAACAGTACATTTTCAGGCAGACAAACTTTCGAAATTACAGTAGTTACAATTTTCAACAACAGATGGCGCTGCGGTCTGGGAAACTCTATTGTACGATATTTTCCACATATCCACCATGCGTAGCAATAATATGGCGTAGTCTCTGAATAAAATTACCCGAAACCTTTGACAACGTGTCTGGCGGAATGGCTTCACATGCAGATGAGATGTACTGCTTGAGCTGTTCAATTGTTTCTGGATTCTGGCGGTACACCTGGTCTTTCAAGTGTCCCCACAGAAAGAAGTCACAGGGGTTCATGTCTGGCGAATAGGGAGGCCAATCCACGCCGCCTCCTGTATGTTTCGGATAGCCCAAAGCAATCACACGATCATCGAAATATTCATTCAGGAAATTCAAACGCCGCACCATCTTGCATAAACCACGAGGTGTTCGCAGTGTCGTCTAAGGCAGTTTGTACCGCCACAAATTCACGAAGAATGTCCAGATAGCGTGATGCAGTAATCGTTTCGGATCTGAAAAATGGGCCAATGATTCCTTTGGAAGAAATGGCGGCCCAGACCAGTACTTTTTGAGGATGCAGGGACGATGGGACTGCAACATGGGGCTTTTCGGTTCCCCATATGCGCCAGTTCTGTTTATTGACGAAGCCGTCCAGGTAAAAATAAGCTTCGTCAGTAAACCAAATGCTGCCCACACGCATATCGCCGTCATCAATCCTGTGCACTATATCGTTAGCGAATGTCTCTCGTGCAGCAATGGTAGCGGCGCTGAGGGGTTGCCGCGTTTGAATTTTGTATGGATAGAGGTGTAAACTCTGGCGCATGAGACGATACGAGGACGTTGGCGTCATTTGGACCGCAGCTGCAACACGGCGAACGGAATCCCGAGGCCGCTGTTGGATCACCTGCTGCACTAGCTGCGCGTTGCCCTCTGTGGTTGCCGTACGAGGTCGCCCTACCTTTCCAGCACGTTCATCCGTCACGTTCCCAGTCCGTTGAAATTTTTCAAACAGATCCTTTATTTTATCGCTTTTCGGTCCTTTGGTTACATTAAACCTCCGTTGAAAACTTCGTCTTGTTGCAACAACACTGTGCTCTAGGCGGTGGAATTCCAATACCAGAAAAATCCTCTGTTCTAAGGAATAAACCATGTTGTCTAGAGCACACTTGCACGTTGTGAACAGCACACGCTTACAGCAGAAAGACGACGTACAGAATGGCGCACCCACAGACTGCGTTGTCTTCTATATCTTTCACATCACTTGCAGCGCCATCTGTTGTTGAAAATTGTAACTACTGTAATTTCGAAAGTTTGTTTGCATGAAAATGTACTGTTGTCCCAAGCATATTGCAACAAACGGTGTATTTCTATCGCTGCTCGTTTAGTTTTTATTGCCGTTTCAAATATACCGGTCATTTTTGAAACACCCTGTAGGTGCCTTTGAACATTTCATTTCGGTTGTTCCAATGTGATACATGTACCTTTGTGAACTTATCATTTCTGAGAACGCATGCTGTTACAGCGTTATTACCTGTAAATACCACATTAATGCAGTAAATGCTGAAAATGATGTCCGTCAACCTCAGTGCATTTGGCAATACGTGTAATGACATTTTTCTGAACAGCGGGTATTTCGCCTTCTGTAATGTTCACACATGAATTGACAATGCTCTGACGCATGTTGTCAGGCGTTGTCGGTGGATCACGATAGCAAATATCCTTCAACTTTCCCCACAGAAAGAAATCCGGGGACGTCAGATCCGGTGAACGTGCGTGCCATGGTATGATGCTTCGACGACCAATCCACCTGTCATGAAATATGCTATTCAATACCGCTTCAACCGCGCGCGAGCTATGTGCCGGACATCCATCATGTTGGAAGTACATCGCCATTCTGTCATGCAGTGAAACATCTTGTAGTAACATCGGAAGAACATTACGTAGGAAATCAGCATACATGGCACCATTTAGATTGCCCTCGATAAAATGGGGGTCAATTATCCTCCCTCCCATAATGCCGCACCATACATTAACCCGCCAAAGTCGCTGATGTTCCACTTGTCGCAGCCATCGTGGATTTTCCGTTGCCCAATTGTGCATATAATGCCGGTTTACGTTACCGCTGTTGGTGAATGACGCTTCGTCGCTAAATAGAACGCGTGCAAAAAATCTGTCATCGTCCCGTAATCTCTCTTGTGCCCAGTGGCAGAACTGTACACGACGTTCAAAGTCGTCACCATGCAATTCCTGGTGCACAGAAATATGGTACGGGTGCAATCGATGTTGATGTAGCATTCTCAACACCGACGTTTTTGAGATTCCAGATTCTCGCGCAATTTGCCTGCTACTGATATGCGGATTAGCTGCGACAGCATCTAAAACACCTACTTGGGTATCATCATTTGTTGCAGGTCGTGGTTGACGTTTCACATGTGGCTGAACACTTCCTGTTTCCTTAAATAACGTAACTATCCTGCGAACGGTCCGGACACTTGGATAATGGCGTCCAGGATACCGAGCAGCATACATAGCACACGCTCGTTGGGAATTTTAATCACAATAGCCATACATCAACACGATATCGACCTTTTCCGCAATTGGTAAACGGTCCAATTTAACACAGGTAATGTATCACGAGACAAATACCGTCCGCACTGACGGAATGTTACGTGATACCACGTACTTATACGTTTGTGGCTAATACAGCGCCATCTATCACAAAGAGAAAAAACTGGACCAACTAAAACATTCATATTTCTTTACGTACTACACGAATTTGTACTAAAAATTGTGGTTCCTATTAAAAAAACACAGTTGATATCCGTTTGACCTATGGCAGCGCCATCTAGCGGGCCAACCGTAGCGCTACCTGGTTTGCCCTTCAAGCTAGACGAGTTTCGTTCTTTGTAGTTTTTTCGTTTGATGCTTATTTTGTGAGATATTTGGCCCGGTCACTATCAATGGAACACCCTGTATAGCCGTCACCTGCCGCAGCGCCTTATTCTCCCTGTTTTCATGTCTCTGTATTTGAGTACGCATGCCTATACTAGTTTCTTTGGCTCTTCAGTGTATGACCGTTCTCAAGATATGGTTTCTTATATTCATGGGAGTATTGCTCGAATTGCACCTATTGTTTTTTTGATGTGGAACGTGAATTATAGCACCAATCGTGTTTCATGAACTTGGTTCAAGATATGTGAACGAAGTTTTTTTGGAAAGCGGTGCGCATAATACCGCTTGATTAATACTCGAAACATTTTTATACGTTGAGATATATGCGTAGTTAAAACTTTCCTCGATGGAAGAATGTACTTCTTTTAACAGCGTTTAATATCTAGTCAAAAAAGAATAATTTTGTATTGGGCAAATTAATATTTCGAGTATTCTATGTTGGATACTCTGTTCACTCGAAAGCTGTTTGTTGCCGTCCGCGGTGGCCGTGCGGCTCTAGGCGCTTCAGTCTGGAACCGCGGGACTGCTACGGTCGCAGGTTCGAATCCTGCCTCTGGCATGGACGTGTGCGGTGTCCTTGGGTTAGTTAGGTTTAAGTAGTTCTAAGTTCTAGCGGACTGATGACCTAAGATGTTAAGTGCCATAGTGCTCAGAGCCATTTGAACCATTTTTTGAAACCTGTTTGTTGTTATGTCAGAAAATGTAATCTCTAGCTAAGTAAGTATTTTAATTATTTCAGTTTCCACTGAGAGCTTTTGTTTATTTACAATCTTTAGAATGCATTATAGCTACATGTAACGATATCAGCTTGCCAATTACCCTCTCTAGTAACATGATATCAATGGTTTTTATATGGAGGCGCCTCATACTCTCCTTCAGTTTTTCTTAATCCTGTGATGCCAAGTACAAGGTCTAATTGCGTGTCACCATCTTCTTTCTCTGTGCAGCCACAACAGTGTGGCATTTTCTCAGTGAAGAACGGAGATGAAATTAGCAACACAGATAAGATCACAGCAGCAAACGCACACGAGCCGAACAATGAGCAGTTGTTGAGGGCTCAGCGAGGATATGTGGCTACTTGGCGGCACTACCTACCCGCTAAGTGTCTCGCGCCTGAACACATCCAGGGTACACAAGGACACTATTGGCAAGGCTTGCCTAAGATACACCTCCACAGTTTTCGGGTCAAATTCATTCATTTGCCGCACTCTATCACACCTCTTGCGAGCATACATTGTTCAAGGCACTTACTATGAAAGAATGGGACAGTAAACCATCACAGAAGTAAAGGAAGAGCTGCCTCTTACTAATCTACATGTGAATAACTGCTGGTGGTGGGACATATTCATAATTTCACACATAACAAGACACTCATACATCGTTCAGAACACTTGGTTGAAAGGAAGAGATAAAAACTGACTGAAAATCAGTCTACTGCCATCATCACGTGGAGGAAATCTCAGGCACATAAATGTTAGCAGTCACAGTTTCAGAAGCAGAAGCGGCAGAGAGTGGCCCTGTCTTGTCTATGTACTACCAACAAAAGAAACCCTAACAGACAAATTAAAAGAACAGTACTTGAGAGAATCATCAAATTTTAAAAAATCATATAGTCCAACAACTAGACACCACTCAAAACCAAACAGCCTTGATGCTTGAAATACGCACATACATACACTCCTGGAAATGGAAAAAAGAACACATTGACACCGGTGTGTCAGACCCACCATACTTGCTCCGGACACTGCGAGAGGGCTGTACAAGCAATGATCACACGCACGGCACAGCGGACACACTAGGAACCGCGGTGTTGGCCGTCGAATGGCGCTAGCTGCACAGCATTTGTGCACCGCCGCCGTCAGTGTCAGCCAGTTTGCCGTGGCATACGGAGCTCCATCGCAGTCTTTAACACTGGTAGCATGCCGCGACAGCGTGGACGTGAACCGTATGTGCAGTTGACGGACTTTGAGCGAGGGCGTATAGTGGGCATGCGGGAGGCCGGGTGGACGTACCGCCGAATTGCTCAACACGTGGGGCGTGAGGTCTCCACAGTACATCGATGTTGTCGCCAGTGGTCGGCAGAAGGTGCACGTGCCCGTCGACCTGGGACCGGACCGCAGCGACGCACGGATGCACGCCAAGACCGTAGGATCGTACGCAGTGCCGTAGGGGACCGCACCGCCACTTCCCAGCAAATTAGGGACACTGTTGCTCCTGGGGTATCGGCGAGGACCATTCGCAACCGTCTCCATGAAGCTGGGCTACAGTCCCGCACACCGTTCGGCCATCTTCCGCTCACGCCCCAACATCGTGCAGCCCGCCTCCAGTGGTGTCGCGACAGGCGTGAATGGAGGGACGAATGGAGACGTGTCGTCTTCAGCGATGAGAGTCGCTTCTGCCTTGGTGCCAATGATGGTCGTATGCGTGTTTGGCGCCGTGCAGGTGAGCGCCACAATCAGGACTGCATACGACCGAGGCACACAGGGCCAACACCCGGCATCATGGTGTGGGGAGCGATCTCCTACACTGGCCGTACACCACTGGTGATCGTCGAGGGGACACTGAATAGTGCACGGTACATCCAAACCGTCATCGAACCCATCATTCTACCATTCCTAGACCGGCAAGGGAACTTGCTTTTCCAACAGGACAATGCACGTCCGCATGTATCCCGTGCCACCCAACGTGCTCTAGAAGGTGTAAGTCAACTACCCTGGCCAGCAAGATCTCCGGATCTGTCCCCCATTGAGCATGTTTGGGACTGGATGAAGCGTCGTCTCACGCGGTCTGCACGTCCAGCACGAACGCTGGTCCAACTGAGGCGCCAGGTGGAAATGGCATGGCAAGCCGTTCCACAGGACTACATCCAGCATCTCTACGATCGTCTCCATGGGAGAATAGCAGCCTGCATTGCTGCGAAAGGTGGATAAACACTGTACTAGTGCTGACATTGTGCATGCTCTGTTGCCTGTGTCTATGTGCCTGTGGTTCTGTCAGTGTGATCATGTGATGTATCTGACCCCAGGAATGTGTCAATAAAGTTTTCCCTTCCTGGGACAATGAATTCACGGTGTTCTTATTTCAATTTCCAGGAGTGTATATATATATATATATATATATATATATATATATATATATATATATATATATATATATATATACATGGATCATAGTAAGATCGGATAAAAAATTATAAAGTCCAACAATTAAACATCACTCGAAACCAAACATTCACTGCTCTCGGAAAAAAGAAACATCGAAATTAATGTGAAAAACCACCACCTGCCCTCTCCCAGTCGTAAACAACGAACCATAGCGCACCATACATCGGAAATTAACGAAAAAGCATTGTAGTAACGTCACACAGCTACCGAAAAAACTCCCTCGCCACTATAACGATGTGTCTTCCCCGGCGTATGTTAACAGAGTAAGTACGCCACAACCATCCTCGACTCTGCTTCGTACCTTCCCTCCTCCATCCCAACCATCCCTGAGCACTCGCAGCGTTAGATTCAGTTTTTCTGGTCTGTTCCAGAATCTGTTGCAGATGGTACACAACGACTTACCTGGTACACCCGGTCCGAGCGGCTCCCCCCGTCGGAGGTTCGAGTCCTCCCTCACGCATGGGTGCGTGTGTTGTCCTTAGCGCATGTTAGGTTAAGTTAGATAAGGTAGTGCGTAAGCTTAGGAACCGATGACCCCAGCAGTTTGGTCCCATAAGGCCTTACCACGAATTTCCAGAATTGACTTACACCAGCATCAGATAGACTGCTTTGTTCTGTGAATGTATTTCCGAGCCCCTGGAGCAACAACGAAATTCCAGCGAACTCTCCAGAACGCTTTTTGTAACGTACTGATTCGGATCATTCACACTCCAGCCCCCTCTGCAAAATATCGTGACCCCCTTGGCCACGTACTGCGCCGAACATGGGTCCCTCTGCTGTCACCGTCAGAGCTGAATGGTGATAGCTATCGAAATACGACTGTGGTGTGATTACCAGTAATCATATGGTCTCCTGAATCCTTATAAATCAGGCACTAAACGTCCTCTCCAGTGGAGTCGATACATTCACAAACAGGATAGCAAGCAAAGACTGATTTATCGTGTAGGCAAAACACTTCATTCAGCTCAGCGTCCCCAGCACTCCGTCCATGTTCCCACTAGGGAACACGTCTTTCGTGTTCTGAAATTTGTTCGACTACATAAATCGATTAACGTTTATCAATCCTAAACAGTTTTACTGCATATAATAAGGAACTTTAAAATTAATGCTACCCTGTGCTGAAACCGCTGATTTAAATTACATTTTGAGCTCAGTGGGTAGCTGGATTATAAATTCAGCAAATCTTCACTCCTATTAGCAATAAAATACGATTATTCTCCAACACATGTTACTCCCACAAGCAGTTTAAAATTTTGGTGAGGTATGGTGAAGTCCATGTACCAAATTTTACGCGAACAATAAATACAAAGAAACTAGACATGCTATTTGAAAAATCCATCCAAAATACTACAGGTAACACATTTAAATAACCCCTATAATTTGAACCACAAATCTTATATACTATCAATTTATTCTTCTCTTTCGTAAATAACGAAATTAATTTTGTTCTGTCGACTTCCATCCTTACTTATCACTTACATATTAAATTTACAAAATTGCCACTTACACAAAACAAAATTCTTAAGAAACTACACATGAAATAAACTTGTTTACGCACTTATATTAATACAAGCAACTTTTTTTTTTCTTTCACAAGTTGCAACTCAGACATTGTTTCCTCTTGTAGCATTTTTCTCGCAGATCTTAGTACCTTTTGAATCTCACCTTTTTGCATTTTTTAAACTGCTCGAACTCGATGCCCCTTTTCCCGTTCATCAAAGGACTCTCTGTGACAGCCGTCGTAACACCATTTTTAGGGTGGAGAACGCATACATTCTGTGTTCATCAGTATCGGTCATTTCAGTTACAGGCTGTTCATCGTTAATTTCACCCCCCTCTAAACATTGCAGAAAAAATCTCTTGAGAAACAATGAAACAAACATGGCAAATTTAAACAGACGCAAAATCCTCAAGATTGGCGATCTTTTACAGAAACTCGAAATTTGGCGCTGACTTGAATGCGAGATGCTTATAACAGTTTCCACTCCGAAACGTTGTCTCGAAACCTGGCAGAAAATCCAGAGAGATTCTGGACGTATGTAAAGTATGCTAGTGGCAAGACACAGTCAATGCCTTCTCTGCGCGATAGCAATGAAGATACTATCGAAGACAGTGCTGCCAAAGCAGAGTTACTAAACACAGCCTTCCGAAATGTCTTCACACAGGAATACGAAAGTAAATATTCCGGAATACGAATCAAGAACAGCTCCCAACATGAGTAACGTAGAAGTAAATATCCTCGGAGTAGTGAAGCAACTTAAACCACTTAATAAAAGAAGTCTTCTGATGCAGACTGTAAACCAATTACGTTCCCTTCACAGTATGCAGCTCCGTACTTAACAATCATATACAACCGTTCGCTCGACGAAAGAACCGTACCCAAAGACTAGAAAGTTGCACAGGTCACACCAAGGTATTAGAAGTAATCCACTAAATTTCAGGCCCATATAATTAACGTTGATATTCAGCGGGATTTTGGAACATATATTGTGTTCGAACATTATGAATTATCTCGAAGAAAACGGTCGTTTGACACATAGTCAACATGGACTTAGAAAACATCGTTATTATGAAGCACAACTAGCTTGTTACTTGCATGAAATGTTGAGTGCTGCTGACAAGGGATTTCAAATTTATTACGTATTTTTGGATTTCCGGAAGGCTTTTGACACTGTACCACAAAAGCGGCTCGTTGTGAAATTGCGTGCTTATGGAATATCGTCTCAGTTATGTGACTGGATTCGTGATTTCCTGTTAGAGAGGTCACAGTTCGTAGTAATTGACGGGAAGTCATCGAGTAAAACAGAAGTGATCTCTGGCGTTCCCCAAGGTAGTGTTATAATATCTTCGCTGTTCCTTATCTATATTAACGATTTAGGAGACAATCTGAGTTGCCATCTTCGGTTGTTTGCAGATGACACTGTCATTTATCGACTAATAGAGTAATCAGACGATCAAAACATATTGCAAAACGATTTATAAAAGATATCTGCATGGTGCCAAAACTGTCAATTGACCCTAAATAAGTGTGAGTCATCCACATGAGTCCTAAGAGGAATACGTTAAACTTTAGTTACACGATAAATGAGTCAAATCTAAAGGCCGTAAATTCCACTAAATACCTAGGGAAAATATTGTGGGAATGGCCATCCAAAGGCTGCATTCTATTGGCAGGACACAGAAAATATAACAGATCTACTAGGGAGTCTGCGTACAATAAGCTTGTCCGTCCTCTTTTAGAATACTGTCTGCCGGGCACTTTAGTGTAATTCGCGGAGTATCCATGTAGCTGTAGGTGTAGATGTAGATTGCGCCATAAAATGATCAGTTTCAACGTCCCTTCTTTCTTCCCCCATATTTATGGTACACATTACAACGTCAGTCCATGCCTCAATTTCATCACTACCATGAACAATTAATTAAACATTTAATTCGCCCCGATCTCGTCTTTCCTCTCTTCAGGACTTCTTTCTACTTTAAGTTTCTCTCGTCCCCACCAGTGACACATTAATGACTCCAGCATTTTTTCCTCATCATCTCGAATCATTTATAGAGTAGTCACTTTTCCTTGCGCTGCCATTAAGTACTAGCATATCTCCTATGCAAATACACTCCTGGAAATGGAAAAAAGAACACATTGACACCGGTGTGTCAGACCCACCATACTTGCTCCGGACACTGCGAGAGGGCTGTACAAGCAATGATCACACGCACGGCACAGCGGACACACCAGGAACCGCGGTGTTGGCCGTCGAATGGCGCTAGCTGCGCAGCATTTGTGCACCGCCGCCGTCAGTGTCAGCCAGTTTGCCGTGGCATACGGAGCTCCATCGCAGTCTTTAACACTGGTAGCATGCCGCGACAGCGTGGACGTGAACCGTATGTGCAGTTGACGGACTTTGAGCGAGGGCGTATAGTGGGCATGCGGGAGGCCGGGTGGCCGTACCGCCGAATTGCTCAACACGTGGGGCGTGAGGTCTCCACAGTACATCGATGTTGTCGCCAGTGGTCGGCGGAAGATGCACGTGCCCGTCGACCTGGGACCGGACCGCAGCGACGCACGGATGCACGCCAAGACCGTAGGATCGTACGCAGTGCCGTAGGGGACCGCACCGCCACTTCCCAGCAAATTAGGGACACTGTTGCTCCAGGGGTATCGGCGAGGACCATTCGCAACCGTCTCCATGAAGCTGGGCTACGGTCGCGCACACCGTTAGGCCGTCTTCCGCTCACGCCCCAACATCGTGCAGCCCGCCTCCAGTGGTGTCGCGACAGGCGTGAATGGAGGGACGAATGGAGACGTGTCGTCTTCAGCGATGAGAGTCGCTTCTGCCTTGGTGCCAATGATGGTCGTATGCGTGTTTGGCGCCGTGCAGGTGAGCGCCACAATCAGGACTGCATACGACCGAGGCACACAGGGCCAACACCCGGCATCATGGTGTGGGGAGCGATCTCCTACACTGGCCGTACACCACTGGTGATCGTCGAGGGGACACTGAATAGTGCACGGTACATCCAAACCGTCATCGAACCCATCGTTCTACTATTCCTAGACCGGCAAGGGAACTTGCTGTTCCAACAGGACATTGCACGTCCGCATGTATCCCGTGCCACCCAACGTGCTCTAGAAGGTGTAAGTCAACTACCCTGGCCAGCAAGTTCTCCGGATCTGTCCCCCATTGAGCATGTTTGGGACTGGATGAAGCGTCGTCTCACGCGGTCTGCACGTCCAGCACGAACGCTGGTCCAACTGAGGCGCCAGGTGGAAATGGCATGGCAAGCCGTTCCACAGGACTACATCCAGCATCTCTACGATCGTCTCCATGGGAGAATAGCAGCCTGCATTGCTGCGAAAGGTGGATATACACTGTACTAGTGCCGACATTGTGCATGCTCTGTTGCCTGTGTCTATGTGCCTGTGGTTCTGTCAGTGTGATCATGTGATGTATCCGACCCCAGGAATGTGTCAATAAAGTTTCCCCTTCCTGGGACAATGAATTCACGGTGTTCTTATTTCAATTTCCAGGAGTGTAGTTAACCTATAATCCACCTCTCTATTCTCCTGATCCACCTCTTAATTGTCTACAGGCTTTAAATCACCCTCAATATCCTCCGTCTTATTATCAGCCTTGTACGCATGGAATCGGTTTATTTTGCCATCCTCGGAACTGAGATGTGGCGATCTCTAACTTCCTGGTATTGCATTTCGTGAGGCTCCTGCCCCCTCAAACCTTCTCTCATAGTTTTGATTTTGGATGAAAGGATTCCCATTTCCGTTTCCGCTTTGGGAATTATTATTAAAGTAATAATTATTTCTTTTATGATTCTTATAATGATTGTGGATTTCACTAATGTTCCCGTTCTGGTACCCATTTCCCTGTGTACTGTTCCAATCACGTGGCTTGAATTTCAACGCCCGTCCTAGTTTCCCAATGAAATCTACAAACGTATCGATGGAATTTTTCGGACTGTGGACGAGATTCCATTGTAAAATTCCGGTAGTCGTCTCTTGAGTTTCGTAATCTCCATCAACACTCCTAGCGGACGATTTATGTGCATCAACACAGAAAGTTCATACACACAGAGATCCGCATCGACCGTGTTTGAAACTTGTTACGTTTAGGAACCCATTCTGAATTTGCATTTGTTTCGCTTCTCTTTAGAATTCATTTAGGAAACAACTCTCAAACATTTCATTGATAGCAAATGAATCACTCATTAACCCTTTGACTGCTGGGGACGTGTTAACTCGTCCTGCCTCGCCGTTCCCCTGGCACGCCTGAAGAGTATAAGCGCAGCTTTATGTCTTCCATAGAGCGCTAAGGACGTGTTGACGCATACCGCGCCACCGGCCCTTCCACCGGTACAGACGAGTTTAGGCGCGATCAGTCACAGCGGCCTGAGCGCTACAGACGTTTAAACACGCAGAGCTGTCTTTCCGCCCTGCTTTTCCAGTAGATGTTTAGTGGTCCGACTGTATAGTTCGAGAGTGCATATATGTTTGCTGTAATGTTCCCTCTTTGCAGAATTCGACTTCGATTCCTGTGTTTTGCCGAGCGGTATAAGGCGCTGCAGTCATAGACTGCGCGGCTGATCCCGGCGGAGGTTCGAGTCCTCCCTCGGGCATGGGTGTGTGTGTTTGTCATTAGGATTATTTAGGTTATGTAGTGTGTAAGCTTAGGAACTGACGACCTTAGCAGTTACGTCCCATAAGATTCCACACTCATTTGAACATTTTTTTTTTATTCCTGTTTTTTCGACCGTTTTCTAGTTTTCTGCCTGAGAATTGTCACGTAGCCGTGGTTGCACAGAAAATAAATCCTGGATATGCTCACTAAGAGCGACAGGGAGTGTGAGTTACCTGACGTTGGTAGCAGTGATGAGTCTTCAATAGAATTTCGAAGCTGTAGTCCTCAGCCCTTTACATTCGAGGGGAGAGCAAGAATTACAGTCAGCAGTTCCTCTGAAACCGAGGAATCAGAAAGTAACAGTGAAACGATTCGGAAAATGCAGAGCTTAAATGACACATTTGACTGGAAAGAAACCGATTTCCAGTTGTTAAACCATTGCTTCGATGACTCGAGTTCAGGACGCAAATGTCAATTAGATACTGACACAAGCATTCTTTCATTTTTTGTGATATTTATGTCTCAAGAACTGTTGCAATTTATTGCAGACGAAACAACCAGAGAAAATACTACAGAATCTGTGAATTGTCGACTGTCATATTGGAAAGACACTGGATTTGAGGAAAAGTATCGTTTTGTTGCTATTTGCCCTCTAATGGCGCTAGTTAAGAAGTAAGAATTAAGTGATTATTGATCCAAAGATACACTTTTGAGCACACCAGTTTTCAGCGAAATTATGTCTCGAGACCGTTTTTGTCTACATCTGGGAATGTTACACTTCAGTGATAACTCCGCGAGTACTGGAGGTGACAGTCTGTTTAAAATTAGGACGATTTTTGACAAAGTTCGTAAGATGTTTCGTAATTCATTTCGCCCACATCACAAGCTTTGTGTAGATGAAAGTCTCTGGCTGTTCAAAGGACGATTATCTTTCAAGCAGTTTATTCCAACCAAGCGAGGTAGGTTCCGAATAAAGGCATTTGTACTATGTGACTGTCAGAGCGGGTATGTTTGGAATTTTATTGTATATACAGGCGCCACAACAGAAATTGGGTTCAACAATTTGGTAAAAAGTGGCTATGTAGTGGCAGTTCTATTGGGACCGTATTTGGAACAGGATCACATTCTATATGTCGATAATTGGTACTCCAGCCCGGACCTGTTCCTCTGGCTTCACAATCATGGAACAGCCGCATGTGGCACTGTCGTAAGAATAGGCGCAACGTGCCTAAACTGCAGAAGAAATTATAACGTGGAGAAACTGAGCTTAAGTCCACTGACAAGCTCCTTACTATCAAGTGGTGCGATAAGAGAGAGGTGTGCATGCTGTCCTCTAGTCACACAACACAAATGGTTGAAACAGAGAAGACTGACAGAAATTCTAGTGAAAAAATAAAGAAACCGCAATGAATTGTAGATTACAGTTCGAGAATACGTGCAGTTGACGGTTGTGACATGTTACTGAGCTCAGTGGGATCAGTGAGTAAGACTGTGAAATCGCACAGGAAATATTTTTTTCACATTCCGGATTTATGAATTCTAAATGCTCATGCTCTCCACCGGTCGGTAACAGGACGAAAAATGGCACTCACAGAGTTTCACCTATCTCTCGCAAGGGAGATTGTAGAATAATATACTATAGACCGGAAAAAATATGGTAGGGGAAGACGCTACGATCACGAGAATCCTCTGTGATTCTCAGGGAGACATTTTCCGGCTGTTATCGTGAGTGAACATTAGCAGAAAAGTCGGCTAATGCGTAGATGCGTGGTTTGCACGAAACAGAAAGTGCGCCGGGAAACTAGATACTAACGCAAAACTTGCAATGTTCCATAATGTGTTGAACCCTGCTTTGAGACTTCTCATACACAGTAGCATTAATAATCATTGGGAACTAAATCCAAGAAAATTTATTGACACTTCTGAATCAATTACTAATAAAAAAAGGCAAAACGTAGAAAAATATAAATCTGTTTTTAACTTCCCCAGTGCCGGTCCATAGCCCGTATCGAAAAGAAGGATGGGAAATAGATGCAACACGTGTAAAATTATTCAAACAAAGCCTGACTTCTTCATATGTATCAGTTTACTGGCAAATGAACGTACTTGCTGATTGAAATGGCTTAACATCTGTACATTAGCAAATGTAATTACGTCGGGTACATTGCGCCAGTATAACAAAAGCCATATATTAATTTACGTACGACACATTTAAACTATTAACACGTAACATGCACAGTTATATTCTTTTATCCTTAGTGGTCCAAATATAGATCACATTCGGTCTTCTTGTACAAAACCTGTTTTCCATTACTGAATTATACGCCTCTGACCAAAGGGAAACAACATGCAAAATTTTTCTTGCTACTTTGCCTCTGTTGTTAGCCAATACTGGAAATGTTCTGGGGAGGGTGGCAGGCTTAAAACTTGTTGTTCGAAAGAGACCGGCCGGCCGGGGTGGCCGAGCGGTTCTAGGTCTGGAACCGCCCGACCACTACGGTCGAAGGTTCGAATCCTGCCTTGGTCATGGATGTGTGTGATGTCCTTAGGTTAGTTAGGTTTAAGTTGTTCCAAGTTCTAGGGGACTGATGACCGCAGTTTAAGTCCCATAGTGCTCAGAGCCATTTGAACCTTTGAAAGAGACTGGCTTTGAAGCATTTATAGAAAACGGTATTTGTAAAAGAAGTATCGAATATACCCTGATTTCATCTTTTCATAAAAACTTACATCTTGTCGACTGACTTGTAGATTATTGGGAAATAGTAGGGGAAAAAAAATTTTTATTCCTTATCGTTGTGCTGTCAGTCTATTGAACTCTTTAACATCATTTTCATCATGCGTTCACTCTACTAGATATACGAATCGGAAGTTTACATTGTTTTCGGGATTGATTTTCGTGTCCAACTTTCATTCCAGTTATACAGCTTGGTATGCTTTACAGAGCATAGTTTTTTAGCAGAAGCAAAACGAAAATACCGCATTTTTGACGTTTGTACAAAAACCTCAGTTTCGCGCGTAATTCATTCAGTGCTGGAAAGTTCTATGGAAATGAAACTGCTGGCTGCTGTGGCCAGGCGGTTCTATTCACTTCAGTCCGGAACCGCTCTGTTGCTACGTTTACAGGTTCGAATCCGGCCTCGGTCATGGATGTGTGTGTTCTCCTTATGTTTGTTAAATTTAATTAGTTCTAAGTCTATGGGACTGATGACATCAGATGTTAAGTCCCACAGTGCTTAGAGTCATTTGAACAATTTGAAATGAAACTTTATATTTAAGAACCTTGTGTTGTTAGGTTACTACATACTAAGTTTCACGTAATTCAAGAGATGCAAGAAGCCAAACCTCGAAATTTTTTCGGGCGCCTAACTTTTTTGGCCGATTTACCTACAATTTTCTGGCTCAATATGGCTAGCACAATTCATTTCATTATTATTCGAAAGAGAGCGCATGAAGTTGTACAAGATGGCCAAATTTGATTTCTTTATGAAAACCAATGCTCGAGGTATTACAGCTCAAAGTCGCACAAAAATTCACGCTGACTTTGCGCGAGCTGTAATCAGCGGCCGGCCGCGGTGGATGAGCAGTTCTAGGCGCTTCAGTCCGGAACCGCGCGACTGCTACGGTCCCAGGTTCGAATCCGGCCTCGCGCGTGGATGTGTGTGATGTCCTTAGGTTAGTTAGGTTTAAGTAGTTCTAAGTTCTAGGGGATTGATGACCTGAGATGTTAAGTCCCATAGTGCTCAGAGTCATTTGAACCGTAATCAGCCGAGAAGTCGGCTGCAGTTCCGAGGGACAGGCACGCAGCGCAGGTAGCCGGATTACGCCGCAGGCCGCGGCGCCTCAGCGCCCCAAGAATGGTACGCCTCCAGCAGTCAAAGGGTTAGATTTGCCCTTGATTGTACACTGCACTCAATACGTCTTTTAGCGAACTTAATTTTTGCGTCTTAGGACATTCCTCTCATATAACCAACTCTACCGGCTTAAGAAAATCATCTGGATGTTACCTTCCATCATTTGCGAAACACTTTGTCGTTCCTGAATTAACCCATCGAACACTTACTGCAGCAGTAGCCTGATCCACTGGTAAAGAATTTGCTTCTGCTCGTACATTTATAATCTGCGGTTCATGCCGCACACTTTCTTTATTTAATCCCGATTCAAAACGTTCTTAATTTATAAGCACCTCCCTATTACATTCTACGACTGTACCTGACAAATTGTTAATCGATGTAGTGGTACACTTGCTCAAGAGTTGAAATGGTTCTGAGCACTATGGGAATTAACTTCTGAGGTCATCAGTCTCCTAGAACTTAGAACTACTTAAACCTAACTAACTTAAGGACATCACACACATGCATGCCCGAGGCCGGATTCGAACCTGCGATCGTAGCGGCCGTGCGGTTCCAGACTGTAGTGCCTAGAACTGCTCGGCCACCCCGGGCGACTGCTAAAGAGTGTTTTGCCACAGTATACAATTCTTAATATCGGTACCGAGCTCGTCCTGTATCATTTCCAACTTGACCCCCAGATCTTCTTCAACTGTATCGACTCAGGTGTTAAACAGCCCAAGCTCCTCAGAAATTTTCCCCCCATCTGCCCCAATAACTTCTAACTTTGAATCACTCATTTCTTCTACATCAGGTTTAATTTTGTTCCCCTCAGATATTACACTTTTTGCCACACTTGTCTCTACATTCTCAGTTTTTGTCCCTATTGAAGCCTGCTCTGCTTTTACGTAACTTAGCTCCGTACACAACGATCTCATACTAGACATCATTGAATAATTTTGATGGTGTGTCATCTAAAGGGTTACTTCCCCTCTCTAAATTGGACTATCTTCCCCATTAATAAGTTTAATTTCTACACTACCACGTTTAGGTTTAGGACTAAATTGCCCACTAATATTATCTGTATCACTCAGACTATATGGTTGCTCATTACTTGTAAGTACCATCAATGATGATGACCTAGGAAAAAATGGTTCAAATGGCTCTGAGCACTATGCGACTCAACTTCTGAGGTCATCAGTCGCCTAGAACTTAGAACTAATTAAACCTAACTAACCTAAGGACATCACACACATCCATGCCCGAGGCTGGATTCGAACCTGCGACCGTAGCGGTCACGCGGTTCCAGACTGAAGCGCCTTTAACCGCACGGCCACACCGGCCGGCCGATGACCTAGGAGTTCACACATATTAATGTTATCTGCACAAGCACTTAACGTGTCAGTCATGTTGGCGGCATCTGCTGTACGGTTTCTGCCAAATAGGCATATGCTGCCGATGCCGACGGGGATGGGCGAAGTCACCGCCTGTGGCTTGCGCTGCCATTGCTGCTGTCAGTATCCTCTGCTGCTGGCCACTGCAAACATGAACTCTGCACACCAGTGTGTAGCATTCTTCTACTTTCCCTGAAGCTCCCCACAAATCTTCCCCACACATAACTTTTGCTACCGATTCTCACAGATGCAACTGCTGCAAAAATTTACGCTAGGAGGCATCAAGCAAATTGCCTGTAATGCAGTAGATTTGGCACATGGATCACAGAATATGGTAATGTGTTAGAATTACAGGTGTAATTCTATATCGATTAAATTCATAGAGCAGATGAGGTAACCCCAATTGCGATGGTACCTAATGGTTACTGCTTGTGTAGTTGCTCTTCCAAAAAGGAATCCCACATGAACAAGCCAGTTGCGTCTTCAGCTCTGATTACTTGTACTTTCTGTACTTGAGATATGAATGGCTATCTCTAAAAAGAATAGCTCGATGTTGTCATCGAACCGCACATATCTGCTCTTATACCCTGCAGCTAATGCTTTGCAGATACGAAACTGTAGCTCTGATCCTGCAGTCAAATAGTCTATGCATTGGCTACAATTGTGAGTTAATAAAATACACAGAATTGCAAGATAAAACTTAAGTGAATAATTCAATAACAAGAGTTTTATTCAAACGATGTAATTGATGTGGACGACAGAGAACTACGTTGGATAATGTTTATCCAAGAAAGGACATCTCAGATAAATGGGAAGTCGCCCTACGATATTCATTTAAAATAGAGACAGCAAATACTGTCATCAAACGCAGTAAAATTAGGCTGAGAGCGTTAGAAGAATAGCAGGAAAATCCCCACACTAAACTGTAATCAAAGATACCGAAAAACTGAGTCCATTTGATAATCACAGGACACGAAATATTCACCACCTCAAAATAGTTCAGAGTTGAACATGATGCTCTACAAATTACCATCTGTGAATCTAAGAACTGTAACTCATACTCTGTCTGCCGGCCGCTGGTGGCCGAGCGGTTCTAGGCGCTTCAGTCTGGAACCGCGCGACCGCTACGGTCGCAGGTTAGTTAGGTTTAAGTAGTTCTAAGTTCTAGGGGACTGATGACCTGAGATATTAAGTCCCATAGTGCTCAGAGCCATTTGAGCCATACTCTGTCTCACCTCATTCCTTTACTACTAATTTAGGAAGTTGGAGACTTCTGGAACATACTCAGACCTCTCGAAACATAAGGTCTCTACAGAAATTGAGGAATGTAGAGGCTGTTCCTTGCCCAGAATTAAACACTCCATGATCGACAATCAATCTTTACCACAAGCAGGTCCATATCCTTTCAGAAATCACCTTAAAGTGACAAGAATCGCTCCCTTGAGCTCTTCACTCGAAAAAGTCCCGTCTCCACGTAACTCCTGCTGTGTTAAGCTACTGTCTTCTTTCCCATTGGCTGAAGGTTGTCCCCACTGAAATCACGTCGTTCTTAAGTTCTACAGACATGGTTTGACACAAATCGACCACTTTCAGGACTAAATTAACGTATTACAACAATTTTTAAGTGAAGAAATATTGTAAACATTCAGTCACACTCAGACCATTCAGCCGGCCGCGGTGGCCTAGTGGTTCTAGGCGCGCAGTCCGGAACCGCCGGACTGCTACGGTCGCAGGTTCGAATCCTGCCTCGGGCATGGATGTGTGTGATGTCCTTAGGTTAGTTAGTTTTAAGTAGTTCTAAGTTCTAGGGGACTAATGACCACAGAAGTTAAGTCCCATAGTGCTCAGAGCCATTTTTTTCAGACCATTCACATTAAATGTAAGTATAGGTTTGTTTGTAAGTAAATAAGCCAGTATTCTTGCGCAATTGCACTCACTATAAATTTCAAGAGATCGTCGTCAAATTTAATTTAAACCATAATTTATGTCATTTGACAGAATTGTCTTTTGGTTCTCTTTTGAACTGTGGTGTCTGTTAATAAATGTGACTGACCACTTTCAGATTAGCACATTTTTAACAGCACTTTCAGTCAACACTTGAATAAAGTTACTGGCAAAATAGTGAATTGTACTACACAAGGTATCCATGCTGTATCCATTTGCTGTTTAATTGTACAAGAAACGATCTTCTGACAAATATTACCGCAGTAAAATGTTATTAAAGACTCAATAAATCAATAAATGAAACAGATACAGATGAGTGGCTTTCTAGGATTATAGCCATCGTACAACGCTATCTTTTAAGGTATCATTCGTTGAAATAACTTGAAGCGTTTAAAATTTGTTAATTCAGAGGTCTGTTGCGAGAATGATAGTTCACTGTGAGATACTAACTTCCGTAGTTTCAAAGAAATTGAAATACTGTTGTGTCATTGGTTTTTCCTCGTTTTCTGATATCGCAGATATATTCAGATTTGCTTTAACACTTCACCGAAGATTATTATAGATTCTCAAAGAGCTCTAACAAGCCACCTTTCAGCTCCGACACTACATCATTTTTGGTGCCTCTCCTGCACGAAAGCCAGCGTGAGCGACTGCCATCCTAATTCCCAGCTTTGGGATTTACCCATTTCCTGCGACACTGGTCATCTTTGTACGTAACTCGCCTGTACCAGTTACCTAGCCAGACCTGCTGTGGCACACCCAGAGCCCTGGGCCCACTAGCGGTCAGTCGCACAACAATTTCACCACCTCTCATACCACCCACAGCGGCTAAATCCCACGCCTACAAACACGTAACGTCACAATCTTCAGCCTCGAATCGTTAATAGGTTAGTAATGCATGAGGATCCTACTGACATGCTAATCTCTTATCACGAATGACTCAGAAATGCATACAATAATCACATCCCAATACCATGAATGGCGTTTCATAAAAGCTACAAGGCAGGTGTATGTCAGTTCTGCTTTGCTGGTATACATGCTACATTTATACTCTGAAGAGACAAAGAAGTTGGTACACCTTCCTAATTTCGTGTAGGGCCCCAACGAGCACGTAGAGGTGAAACAACACGACGTGCCATCGACTTCACTAATGTCTGTAGTAGTGCTGGAGGGAATTGACACCAAAAATCCTGCAAGGCTGCCCATGAACCCGTAAGAGTACGACAGGATGGAGATCTCATCAGAACAACACCTTGTAAGGCATCCCATATACGTTCAATCACATGTTCATTTCTTGGGAGTATAGTGGGCAGCGAAAGTGTTTAAACTCAGAAGAGTGTTCCTTGAGCGGTTCTGTAGCAATTCTGGACACGTGGGGTGTCGCATTTTCCTGCTAGTATTGCCAAAGTCCGTCGGAATGCACAATGCACGTGACTCGATGCAGGTGATCAGACAGGATAATTTAGTACGTGTCACCTGTCAGATTAGCCTTTAGATGTAGCAGGGGTCCCATATCACTCGAACTGCACATGACCCACACCATTACAGAGCCTCCATCAGCTTGAACAGTACCCTGCTGACATGTGGGGTCCATGGATGCATGAGGATGTCTCTATGCTCGTATACGTCCATCCCCACGATACAATTTGAAACGAGACTCGTTCGACCAGGCAACATGTTTCCCGCCATCAACAGTCCAGTGTTGGTGGTGTTTGGCCAGGTGAGGCATATAGCTTTGTGTCGTGCAGTCATCAAGAGTACACAAGTGGGCCTTCGGCTCCGAAAGCCCGTATCGATAATGTTTCGTTGAATGGTTCGCACGCTGACACTTGTTGATGGCTCAGCACTGAAATGTGGAGCAATCTGCAGCAGGGTTACACTTCTGTCACGTTGAATGATTCTCTTCCATCGTCGTTGGTACCGTCCTCGCAGACCCTTTTTCCAGCCGCAGCAATGTCGCAGATTTGATCTTTTATCTGATTCCTGATATTCACTCGTGAAATGGTCGTGCGCGAAAATCCCCATTCCATCGTTACCTCGGAAATGCTGTGTCCCATCGCTCGTGTGCCGACCATAACACCACATTCAAACCCACTTAATTCTTGATAACCTGCTATTATAACAGCAGTTAACGGTCTAACAACTACGCCAGGGATTTGTTCTTTTATATAGACATTGCCGACCGCAGCGTTTATCAGTTAGAAGGAAGTAATATTCGATATTCTTTCTGCAGCCATCATTTAGCTTGAAAGCTACATTTTCTAATATTGTTTAGGGTACCAGGTTTAATGAGGTCTTCCCACCAATCACCTGCGTCACAGTATAAATGTCTCCAGCTGGTCACCGACTGATAACTTTGCCAAAACTATGTGGAATATACTAAAGTTTAATTTCCAGTAATCTCTGTAACCCTCATGTCCGAAGCATTATGTATATTTGTGGGAGGACGTAAAATACTGCCCGCAGCATACTCCCTCCGATTTTAACAACTACTATAGAGCATTCAAAGGCGCAGAAATTTTTACAAAATGGAGAATGCTCGTAGATAGACTACGTTGCTGTAGGAGTAGTACGAAAAGGCGGATTCTGGCCCACTAGCCCACTCTATAGCCCAATACCTTAATTTCTGACTAACCCACCGATTTTAGGGTTCTGGCTCTTTACCTAAATTTTAGGCTAACCCACAGATTTTTGACTTGTGGCTCACTGGTTCACTTCCTACTCTCACCATCATTTTCAAGTCTAACTCACACGATAATAATTATTTCGTATAAAAGGTGAATGTAATAAAACCAATTTAATATATTTTTATAAAGGGTGAACATAAGCAAATTAAATGTAATGCAATTCTTATGAAAGGTGAACATAGAAAATAAATAAAATCAACTGGTTAATGAAAATTGTTCCCTTTTTAATTTCTCTGTCTTTTTTGAAACGTTTCAACAATGTATATAAACATGATGTTAACACTTCTATAATTTTTTTTAAATTTTGCGTTCATTTATGTAGAAGTAAAAACTAGTAATTAAAAATTTTCAAAAGTATTCTGTGTTGAGCATCATATGTACGATTTCTCTTTTCATACATAACTGTATATGGTATAGTGTCTGCTGGAATTTTATCATTAAAAGTTGCACACAGTTTCATAGCCGTTTCCTGCAATATTACGGTATACTTTCTTAGAGCCATATTAATGACGAAAATGGGATAATTCGTTACGGAGTTATATAGACTAATATCTAAATCTGCTTTCATAACTCGTTTGAAATCGAGAAATGCATCTTATGCTGTGAGAAAATAATTTGGAGGATTAATATTCCACATGTCCTGTGGGAAAATTTCATTTCTTCCCTTTTTCAGGTATATATTCTACAGGTTAACGTGATCGAATAAAGAAGAGTAACAAATATTTAATATTTACCATTGTATGTCGGATAATCAATATCATCAGCTCCCATAACACTAAAGTTCATGTATAACTGAGCATGATTGGGATGCAACCATCCATCACCAATAATTATATTAATCTCTGTATCCTTGTTTGGTACATCTTAATTATTTTTACTTTTCTCATTCACAGGGAATGAGTAGAATGGACAACTCTCGATTTTATTCATGATTTATTAAGGAAAAAATTTATTAAGACGTTTCCAAAACAACTGATACATAAGCACCACTGAAGTTAATCAGGCTATCATTTTCATTAGTTGTAGTTATTTCTAGATTTTGAATTGGATAAGAAATTGGAATATTTACAGGATATTGTGATTTGTGAATTATTGGCCCACCAAATTCTCCACTAGGCTTGAATGAGGCAATAATATTAATCTCTGAATGTAAATTATCAGTATGCTTTACAAACATCCCATCAACCAAATCAAAATTTGTATTTATGAATTCAAATGGAATAATTTTAGGAAAATCGTTAGCAACAGTCTTTTCATTAGCCTCAACAATTTGGTTACTAAAATCAAGCACACTTAATATGCTACCTTTTATATCCATATGCAATTTTACATCACTCTCAGCAGTAACTCTGTTTAAAATTTCATCTGCTTTCATGTGAATATTAGTCTTTTTCGAATATATAAACTTTTCCAAGTTTTTCAAGCTATACTGACCAGCTGGAATTTCTATCGTTTCTTCATCAGACTGCAGGTTGGAGCCTCATTTTGCTGGTACACAATTTAGTTTATTATTTTTCAATGTAATATTAGGAGTTAAAAATGTTGAATAAAAACCAGCCAGTGCAACATCACTGAAGCTGTCTCATATAGGTACAGTTAATCTCTTTTTGAGATGTGATGACTTGTCACTCAGTTGAATGAATCTAATCATTACTATTAAAATTTTTTTCAATTAATTGAATACTGACTGGGAACCAAAAATAAGAATACCCAAAGAGAAGTCAAAACAGGAAACAAGAAAAACTTTTACGCAATTCTATTTTATGTGCAGCCATATGAGCAAGTGGTTGTGGAAAAACTATATTAATGCTTGACAGTTATATTCTTGCTCCAGGATGGTTGAACTGGAATAAAGTTAATTGTTTGTATGTCTATTTGAAAAGTTTAGATCAACCACAATATCGAGAATTTGTATAGAGGTGTGACAAATTGAAGATAAGAATAAACAGAAAATTGCTACTTTTATTGAAAATATTGATGAAACCATTCCATTGGATGAATGGCAAGAAAATTCTGTTGTGTTTTTGATGACTTCAATCTTGAAAATCAAGTTATAGTTAGAGAATATTTTACTCGAGGAAGACATAAAGGAACTGACTGTTTCTATTTAGCTCAGTCTTACTCAAAGCAATTAGTCAGAGATAATCTTAATTTTTTAAACATTTTTAGACAGGTGACACAAATTTAAATCATAGTTACCATGAGTTCATTGGAGGCGATTTAAAGTTTGATGATCTTAAAGAAATGTGTAGTAAATGTTGGAATGATTAGTTTGGATTTTTTACTGCAGACATGACTAGAAAACCAAATGAAGGTAAGTTCATAAATAAAATACATTTCATAACAACATAAACATTAAACTAAAACATACATGTTAAACATAAATGTAAACATTAGCCATAGAAGTTCAACATAAAGGGAAACATTCAACACAAACATTAGACATGTTTAATTAGTGTTTTATCTTCCCCAACAAATGTTTGCAAAATATGATCTTGAGGTTGTTAAGAAATCTAAGTGAAGTAGAAAGACAGCTGAAGAATTGAAACTACAATTCAAGCTTTGGAAAAAACACCCAGGAAGAGTTTATGAAAAATATAAAAAGAATATCACCCAGTTATCCATGCTATCGAACAACTAAACAAGGAATTGAAGGTTTAGGTGATACTGTTTTGAAAACTATTGAACAAGATAGAGAAGCTGAAAAACAGATGATTCCATATCGTCGACATACAGAATATTTTGGAGATTTATCATCAATTAAGCCATTAAAATATGGTCTGATGATATTCCTGGGAAATATGACTATACATTAAGTGAATCAAAAACTGAAAACGTTTTGAAGAACTATGATGAAGAGAGACAATCTCAAATAATAAGGGAGATACAGTCTGGCAGTCATGAGGATGAACCTTAAAAGATAAATGATAGTGAAAGAATGTTAAAGTATATTAATCATAGTGAAGATAAAGTTTTTGGTCTAAAACCTGTTGGCATGTTTAAATATGTTGGCACATTACCAGTTGAGTTCAGTGGAGATATATTAACAATTTGTGAAAAGACACATGAAAGAACATTTGGATTAATCAATCATTTAACTGAAATATGGATTACTACGAATGAAATGGGAGAAACTTTTGATGGTGTAGATCTATCAAATTATGCAGATATGTTGTTCAATTCAGGAGCACTGTATTCTGAGACTAGCCCAAATAAAATATAATCAAGGTAAGGTAACAGATACAGAGATCTGATACACCAAACTGTTGACGACTTTCCCAAACTTAAGAAGATCAGTTACAGATTCTTCAGATTATTCAGAAACAAGTTCACTTGAATGCAGTTCTGAGACTGCTTCTGCTGTCGCTGAGAAAAAAAATAAAGGCTTAGTATAGAAATATACAGAAAAATCAATTGAATAACTTCGGATGAATGATGTTAGAGATTTAATTGACAGATTAATAGTAATTCATGGAGAACATTTAGCTAGAGATAAATATTATCATAATGAAAAAGTTAGCACAGCGCAGATGTTAACAAATAAATTTAGTGATTTCATTATTAATAATACAAAAGTAATTCCATGTTTGATTACATTTTTGAATAATCTTCATTACACATTTTTGAAAAGTGAAAAACATGCAAAACGAATAGTAAATTGGATTTTAAATAATGTACCACTGCCTGACACGCATTTACCATGCTACTCATTTTGGCAACGTCTTTGGAACCAGGGTGAAGATTAGACGTTGCCAAAACGAGAAATCATGAGTGGTATGGAACAGGCCATAAGAGGTCTCCCCTCAGAGGCTGCAGAAGAAGTAAGAAGAGACATTTGCGAAGTACTTGAGAAGGCAAAAATGACGAAGAACAACACTTCGGCTGCAGAAAACAAGGCACTATGGACACTTCGGGAAGACTAAGATATAGTAGTCCTAGCAGCGGACAAAGAGAATGCGACGGGGCTGATGAAGTCAAAAGATTACTGACAGAAAATTGACACCCCCCTGCAAGATCTTGCTTACCAGCAAATTGGAAGGGAAGCGACTGCATCAGTGACACGCAAGGCCATCAAATTGCTCAATAACTCAGGACAAGAAAGGAACACTATCAAAAGACTGTACCCGAGGGCACCAAACCGACCACGCCTGTACAGCCTACCAAAAATTCACAATAAGGAGGTTCCATTACGTCCGATTTTAAACACGATAAAGGCGCCGACATACGGCATTGCCAAACATCTGGCACAGCTGTTAAAACCACTCGTAGGGAACTGTCCCCACCATGTGAAAAACTCGGCGGAATTAGTCAAGGTAGTGCAAGAAATGCGCTTGGATTAAGAAGATCTGTTAGTTAGCTTCGACGTGACGTCATTATTCACACGGGTGCCACTGGAAGATTCTCTAGGACTGCTCAAGGGACTCTTCGATGGGGACATAGTCAAACTCTTTTGGCATCTACTAACCACCACCTACTTCAAATCTGGTGGGAAATTCTACGAGAAAATTGATGGAGTTGCTATGGGTTTCCCCTTAGCACCAAGTATGTCTAACTTGTGCAGAGAATACTTCAAGGAGGTAGCGTTGGACATGACGCCACTGAAACCGAAAGCATTTTACAGATATGTGGATGACACTTTTGTGATTTGGCCACATGGTAAAAATAAACTGCTTGAGTTCCTGCAGCACCTCAACGGTATACATGAAGACATCAAGTTTACCATAGAGATAGAGAAAAACGGAAGCCTACCCTTCCTCGTTACTAGAAACGCAGGAGGCACGATGGGACATTCGGTATATAGGATAGAAACACATACGGATCTATATCTCAACGCTAGGAGCTGTCACCATCCAGCGCTACGCAGCTATGTACTTAAGACCTTGGTACACAGGGCGAGGTCCATTTGCGACAAGAAGAGCTTACCAAGTGAATTACAACATCTAAAGGAAACCTTCAGATGAAAAGGCTACAGCGAGAAACTAATACGACGAGCTTTGAGGAACAATAAGAATAGAGGAGGAGAGAGACCGGAAGAGGACGACACAAGAGATTGTGCGTTCGTGCCGTAAGCGGGACCACCAACGGCAAAGGTCGCAAGAATCCTTAACAAGCACCAAGTAAAGACCCTCTTTCGCACAGCAAAGGAAATCAAGGATATTCTTGGATCGACCAAAGACCCACTAGGACTAATGACACCGGGTATTTACAGAATTGGATGCGAATGTGGAAGGCAGTACGTAAGGCAAACGCAACGTTGCATTACACAGCGCCATAGGGAACATACAAGAAACGTGCGTCTTGGACAGGTTGATAAGTCCGTCTTGTCGGAACACAGTATCAACGAAAAGCATACCCTCAAATTTGAAGAAACAAAGAAGTTATGCAGCACCAGTGGATTTTGGGATTCGGTGATAAAAGAAGCGGTAGAGATTCGTCTGCACGTAAATTTAATTAATCGAGAGAGTTGTTACCGTCTCAGTACAGCTTGGGATCCTGCAATTAGGAAAATTCGGCAAGAACGCTCTGGTCCGAAGGGGACCGCGGCCGGCACTGACATGAACAGACACCGGGAATCGACGCCAGCACTCGCGTCTCCCCCAGCACCGTTGGCGCCAAGCCCCCGTGCGATTCCGCTGGCACGTGATTGGTTGGCGGCCGAAATCTGATTGCGGTCTAGCGGCTACAAAGGCGCGCGACTGACAGCATCCCGACACTTCGCCTGAAGACGATGGACACGCAATGGATTGAAATGTTGCGACTAGAAGACGACGCTAATCGGCTGATAACCCGTGAAGATCTCGTATGTGAAGTCCGGCGAGAAAGCCTGCAATCGCATAAATGGACATTTTTGGAAATAAGATAAACAGTGCTTTAGATTTTCATTCAAAAGTTAATAATGAATTAATTACAAAATTCGAAGATGTAGCGAACAATCATTATTCACAGGAAGAGTTATGAAATGTTGTTACAAAACCCGAATATAGAAGCATTCTAACACAGTTGAATAATTATGTCAGTAAAACTAATCTAATTACTTTATCAAAAAGGAAATAGAAAAAGCTTTTTCACGTTATTTTTCAGAAACAGATTTAACTCCATACTTAGATGAGTTAAGTAATCTTAAAGATAAAGTATATGATAAACACATAATTGAATTTACTTTTATGACTGGAAGAGAACAAAAGATGCATGGTTTCGAATACGATTTAGGACTTAAAAGTGTCACTGTTGTTGGCATGAATATAAAGAGAAATTTAAAATTTGACCATTTTGACATCACTGTGAGAATGGCTGATAAACTATACCAAATAAATAATAGTAATCAATGAATAATGGTAAACAAATCAAATTTTCTCAGTGTAAGATTAAAAGATTCTATTAAAACTGTTCCAATTGATGTTAAGTTAATTATCATAGGTGAAATAATTTAAAATCTTATTAGATGTTTAAATCGGTGTAAATGGATCCTCACAATCACATATACTGTTTGAAGTGCAAAAAATTTACTGAAACACATAACCCTCACAGACTCACCACTAAAAATGGACAACAGAGAATTGAAGGCTCTTACACAGTATGTAAAACTAAAAAGAGTAAGTGCATTAAAAAAATTGTAGGCAAAGCACGTCCCCCAGTCACCTTTAATAGTCATGAATAAATCATTAATGAAATGCATAAAGAAATGAAAAAAATTTAAAAGAAGAAGAGTTGTTTCATTTGGAATTGTTGATTTATGGCAAGCTGATGTAGTTGAAATGGACTCAGGTAATCTGAAAGGATTATCTAAAATTAATAAAGGATGTAAATATTAATTAACTGTTATGGATTTTTTTTTCGAAATTTGCTTGGGCTATTCCAAATAAAAATTAAACAGATAAGAATGTAACTGATGCTTTTGAAAAAAAATATTCAAAGTAAGAACTTCAAGAAAATAACAGACAGATAATGATAAAGAATTCCACAATGATGAGTTACATGAGCTGATGAAAAGATACTACATCAATCATTATTCATCTTTTACAGAATTAAATGCATCTGTTGTTGAACAATTCAACAGAACACTTAAAGAAAAATTATAAAGAATGTAGCAACCAGTCGCAGATACATACTTTATTGACCTTGTTGCAAATCAATTTTGACTGATATCAGTCATCATCCTAAGATCATAGAAATTTGCCATGGACAATACTTCTATTTATGGCATGTATTGGTTAGAAAAATGCACCGATGTTGACTGATATCAGTAGAAAAACGATAGAAAATATAGGAAACACAGTGGATATGAAATTAGTTTCAGATGGAGAAAAATGTGACAATCTTATAGCTAAGCCAATTTTAATGAAATCTTGTGTCCATTCACATGAACGAGACAAAAATCACATTCAATAAGCCCATCTATGTCGGAATGAGTATACCTGTTTATCTAAAGAACTGATGTATATTTTTCACTATAGAATAATGAAACCAAAATATGGAGAAAATATTGAGTTGTCTCATCAACATGTTGATGGTTATAACTACAATATATGAACTGAAGATTTTTAACAAGACATGAAATCGATGATTGGTTACTTTGATAAATGTGATTAACCAACAGTTAATATTTATGGAAGTCCACAATTAAACAAGAATGTCTTAGGAAAAATGAAAGATGAATGCAATGGAATAATAATGGAAAGATTCTGTGGTTTAAGAGTCAGAATGCATGCTTATAACGTTGGTGATAAAATAGAGAAGGAATTAAGAAATGTATTGTTAAAAGCACAATAAGCTTATAAGATTACAAAGATTGTTTGTTTAACAAAAGAGGACAGTATAGAAGAATTAATATGATTCAAAGTGAAAGATTTTAAATTTACATAGTTGCAGTAAACAAGAAGGCATTGAGCTCTCATCATATAAAAGATATGTATGGAAAATAAAATAGATACTGTGCGATATGGACATTACAAATCATACAAAACCTAAATAAATTTATTAGGCTTATAAAGCCGTCGTCAAAGAACTGTTAAGACGATTGCTTTGTAAACAGACGACACAGTAACAGAAATGTAAGGGGACGAGAACATTCACATTTTGTGTCACCCGTTAAACGAAATAATTTATCGCGGCAAAGATGGAAAATGAGACGGTCAACTAGTGAAAAGACTGTCTTTTGAACAAACTACCTTCTGTTGTATGGATGTGTGGCAGGAAATAAGAGAAAGGACGCAGTAAGCTTATCCTTCCCCGGTGTAGCCTTGAAAAACAGCCAAATAGCTGTTAACATGATATCATGCACGATAACACCTAACGTTCTGGAACTAGACGTCATCACATCTGTACATTTCTTATAATATCTTCTTATTACTATTAAAAGCAAGAAAAAGCTTCGCCAGAGGACGTGCAAAATGGAAAACAGGTTTGAAGGGTACACAGAACCCAAACCCTATGTCTGTGAAGGGCTCCTGTACGAACAGATTGTTGCATTATTGATTCTCTCTACTCTGGTTCCGTGCGTCTAATCTTATACAACCGAGCGGTGCTAAGTGATCCGCAAACACGGTTGCTACGACAGGTGCGCTTGGCGCCTCGATGTGTACAGCACTGGACAGTGCCTAGCACAATGCACGCCATTCCAATGGCCGCTGTTCGCGTGTGACGCTTTGAAATGGATACTAGAACCGCTCTGAATACAGACCAGTGTCGAGTCGAATGCTGTCTCATGTCGAGCTATATGAACCACGCAAGGATGCCCGAACACATCCTCCCACTGTTCCCTTGTCGTCTCACCGTCGCCGCAACGTGTAAGTTCTGCCGTTCCCTGTGAACAGTTTGCTGCTGATACTCATACCAGAAGCGTCACAAGAAACAGTTTGTCCTCTACTGGGCACTGGAATCGAAGGTTCAGATTGCCAGTTGTCGGTTACCTGCAGACTTCAACGCTACCAATTCCATCATTACTTACTGTGACAGTTTAACATTGCCAGTAAATATTACGGTTCCTGCAAGAAGCAGAAGTAAATCTCTGAGACATCAAATATACCGTAGGTGTGATTGTGTGTGTGTGTGTGTGTGTGTGTGTGTGTGTGTGTGTGTGTGTGTGCGCGCGCGCGCGCGTGCGTGCGCTTGTGTGTGTGGTTATGTCTAAAATAACTCTACGTTTCAAATTCGGCTGATTTAACTGGTATCTTGAACTACTGGTGATTGTTATGGATGACCATGCTAAAATTCTATACCATGTGAATATGATAATGGATTAAATTTCATTAGTTTATTGTTCCACTCTTTAGTTTTAAGCACGTTTCCTTAAATGTATATTGTACTACATAAAATTTAAGACAGAAACATATCAATTAAGTCTCGAGGAATTTTGGAAAACGCATTTTTGTTTGTGTATTCTGTGCATGGATGTGTATGTGGCTGTGTGTCTGTCTTTGTATGAGTGTACAAATTTTCCGTTAATTAACTGGAACCCAGCATGAGAGTAATGTAAATCTGAAAAAAAAGTCGCTAACGTAAACAGAAAAGGCACAGTAATAACATTACTGAGAAAATATATTACTTTTGCAACTAAAACGTAAGTTTAGGTCCTAACGCCACACTAACAACAAAATCATTAGATCAGGGATACCAAAGAATACGGCACACAGGCAGTCCTTTCGCTCACATGTCATAGCTCTCTCACCCGGCTACACACTTCTACCACCACCACACCATGTTTTTTGAACATGAGGAGAGTGTAGAAAGGGAAACTGCGAAAGAGCCTCATGTAAATGGCAAGATAGTTGCGAAGTTTACAATTTGATGCAATATTTCCTATTTCTCAAGAACACAGCTCATAAACAAAGCAAATTTCCAGTATTATTTGATTTTTTTTGGCGAGCTGAAGATATTGTACAAATTTTATCTGGTACAAACTGTCAGCACATTGACAGAAGCAGATCATTTTACAAATTTACGCACTCTGGGTGCCATGTAATCGTGGTTTATTTAGTTTTTCATAATCGGAATAAGCCTTTCACACACCTTTGATGGTCGAAATATTTTATCACGTTTGCAGCCTTATTGTGCAGACATGGAAACTCCTCCCAAAGAAAACAATGAAGACTTCCAGGATTTCTTTAACGCAAAAGAAAATGTATTTTAAACGGGAATAAAATTATGAACAAGTAAGTTCCATCTGCACTTATACAGAGGCGCTTTAAACTGAATCGTCGAACGGCCTCGGGAACAGACGTAAGATTGGCAGTGATCTGAAATCGTTTAGAAAACTATCCTTGTAATTATTTCAAGGCTACAATGAATTCTTCAAACATCGCAATTTCTTTAACGCCAGTGGGTATCGACAAGTGGAAGGTATTTTTGTCAGAATTAACCTCTTCTACAACGTGGTTATCTTTTTAAGTGTATCCCATTCAAATCAGAAATAACTGTTTTCTCAGCCTGCCAGGTGTTAGCGTGGGCAGTGTGCAGACAAGTTCACTTAAAGTGCAAGGTCTACAATCCATTCTGGGTGTTACAAATGTCGTTCCTGCTCTCCTTTTCCCTTCATAAATTTAACAATATCTGATTTTAATTCAAAACATCTTTCCAGACATGCCCTGCTACTTAACAAACATGAGGAGTATTAGTGTCAACTATCTGCCGCAGCTAGAATTTTGCAGTCACACAACCTGGGAATTCTGATGCATTTCGCCCATGAACAAAGTTACTGACATTCAAGAACGTCACTTGATCCTACAGTTCATCGATGACCTTGAATGCATGATGTCATCATCCTTATCAGCGGGCTCTCTTTTCCCCCTCTCCCTCCTTGTCTCATCCAAATAATCATAGTGCAGTATGAATAATGATAGAGCCCAAAGAAAAATCGGAGATGGCCGAAATAGCCCCGCTGTGTTAAAGGAAGTTAAAAACCACCTCTTTACCCCCTCTCGCTCTCCCTATCTCCAACCTATCAGAGTACACTATTAAAAATCCAAGCTGACGGAAATAGACCAATGGTGCTTTATAGCACACACTCCTCCTCCCCATATCCAACCAGTCAGAGTGTTGTATCAAAATAATGTACCAGATATGTAGTAAACAATTACGTAACCTCCACTTGATACTCAAAGATGGACGTTGTTTCCTTGGACATTAAAGACACACATTATTTCCTAAATAAAATCTGTGCCGTGTTGCATTCGTTACGTACACATATACTAAATACCACTCATGGAATTCTGAAAGCATGTTAATGTCAGAATTCTGTATTATTTGCCAACACATACTTACGTCTGGCATAATATTTACCGAGCGAGATGGCGCGGTGGTTAGCACATTGGACTCGCACTAGGGAGGGCGATGGTTCAAACCCGCGTCCTGTAATCCTGATTTATGTTTTCCGTGATTTCCCTGTATCGCTTCAGGTAAATGTCCAGATAATTCCTTTGGATAGTCACGGCCGACTTCCTTCTCCATCTCTTTCCATACCGATGTGGTGGATGACCTCGCTTTTTGGTCCCGTCTACCAAACCATTCAACCAACTATAATATTTAAAAACTCCAAGGTCAAAGATGTGAATTATACACACACACGCACACACAGAAACCTCTATATTTAATACGTTATATGCTGTGATCTCTATTAACCATTTTTCTCTGTTTTCGGTCTCAGTTACTCACACACACACACACACACACACACACACCAGGCTGTCTCAAACTGCCTTAAAATTATATTACTGAGGGGGTAAAATGAAAAGCAAGCAGTACCTAACAATGTTACAACGTAAAAATTTTCACAGTGAATTCTCACATTTTGTACTGTGGAAATGTATAAATTTAGTCCTCATTTGAATGCTTTTCCACAGATTTTACGTCATTGCAAACAGCAGCTTATTGAAATTTATGTAGATATATGAGGCAACTCCATTAGACATCAAGTTCCCACTGCTACATTTGCATTAATGAAATCGAAAGAGCAGTGAACAGCTTTTTGCAATCAAGCTTTGTTCATTGTGAGTAATGTATCTTTAATGTAGCAATCAACCAGCTTCTTATGTTGGAACAGAGCGTTCTGTCATTCTTATCCATTGTTTCCTCGAGAAACAACAAAGTATTCAGAATCGGTAAAGCACTTTCTGTCTGTCTGAAGTTAACTTATTATTCACTCTTTTAATTCTGAAAAGCCCTTAGATCATCAGTTACGCTGCAGCTAAGAGCTATGTGAATAAAAGGAATAGTATACATGGCTCTTCTTTTACAGACGTAATACTAACATCTGTTGTTATTCATGCACTGCTCGGTGCATTGTGGGCAGAAGCTGACATTTCTATATACTCTAACAATTACTTATCGATATTTCCAAAATCAACTGTCCATGTTCTTCTGTCTTTCACAACATGTTATCCACACTTCACCGCTATTGGGCTAGTCGACTTCAGCGGGATTGATTGTTGAAATTCTTGATTGTAGACATATATCTTGTAATGCTTCAGGTGAACTAGGACGATTGCTCCAAATCTGATGGTGACGTAGTTTACGATAAGTACCGTATGTTACCGCACTTCCTCCGGTGCCAGCAGTCTTACAGTGCGTATTATTTTCCCCAGACTCTTCCTGTTCTGTTACAGGGAATCCTTATTTTCACATAATACTGAAAGTAACTGATAATCAAAATGTATAGATCCTTATTAGAGACAGCGTATGTTGCACTTACATCACGAACAAAGACAGCGACTTGGACGATAGCTGAAAACTTCAAAGCGAGTTTCTTTCAGCCCTTCTAGTATGCTTCACTGCTGAATCCGCATGCAGTAATATGAAGAGTACTGAATAATGTGATTTGTATGCATTAATCAACAAGTGTCTTATCTTTTCGTTTTTCTTTCTTTTTTTTGGAGCTATTTCCTCCGAGAATATGAGCTCCCTGAGATAGTCTGGAAACTGAAACTCTCAAGTACCTTGACACACCTTGACCTTGACACTCAGATAAACTTGATTTTCCTTCTCACTGTCGTAGCTTTGCATGAAAAAAAGGAGTAGTAAAAACTCTCTTTCAATGTGCGTTATAATAATTGAAGACAATATTGTGTTCTACAGCATTGTAACACGACACAGTCAGTCGCTGTTGCCTTACGGTATTAGATTACAGTATTATCTTGGACTGACACTTGCAGCACTCAATTTTTTCCGCAGAACACGCTCTCAGAGTAGTATTGATTCTGTTATGTAACTAATAGCTTCAGTTTATATCCAAAAGTGAACACAATTTCTCATCCCCAATCCAGTGCATATTGTTCAATCTAAATCAATAAATACGTGGACTGTTTCCAAATGAACATTTGGCAGACGTCTCTCAATGGATAGACTGGCTCCTTATGCTACCTCCAAGTCTTTCACTCTAGTATATTCGTGAGATACTGTAAACTTTCAGGCGTTAGTCCACGCTCCTCTCTTCAGCTGATATTACTGTCTATCACTTTTGATTGGTTCATGTCACAGCAAATAGTCCTGGCAAAATGAAATTGTAGCACTGTGAAAATAAATGCGAGATGTGGCCATCTTCTGCGTTTGTGCTGGCTTGTATTCTGCAGAGAAGAGTTTCAATAAGACATCTGAATGTCTGAGGAGAAATGGCATCCCACAGGTCCGTAACTGCTGAAACAATGATGTTGGATGCTCATGGGTGGACCTCATACTAGAGGTGTTCCATGAGGATCAGGTCGGGACTGCAGGCAAGCCAGTCCATTTCAGGAATATTGTTGTCCACGTGCCATTGTTTTACTGACCCTGTTTTGTGACAGGATCCATTATCATATTGATAAAAACATCCATCCCCTCAAAACTTCTACCTTACTGTATGTAGTACACAATGCTATAAATCGTCTTCATACCCTACTGCATTAAGATTCTTATTAAGTGCAATAACAGGACTAACCCTAACCGGAATACATTAACAACATAATGCAATCCGTACTTCACTGACGCCAGCTAACGAACACCTTTCGAAATCAATCGTTTTCAGTCCACCACTGTCCAGTACCGTCGCTCTGTACACCACCTTAAGTGCTGCTTAGCGCTGAGTGCAGGAATGTGTCGACTGTTGTGCCCCATTCATTTTACCGTCTTTTACAGTGTGCTATGATATGAAACGTAAATAAAATGGGCTTACGTTTTCATGCTATGTTTTATCAGTAGTGTGAGACACTTAATTGCAATCTGTTCTAACACTATTACTCTTTCGACGTTGGAACAACAACTAACAAAGAGAGCTTACACAAGGTCTCTTATGTGTAGTTGCGCTCACAGTCACGAGCAACATTATTTTTTATGATGGAGTCATTGCCTCTCTTTGGATTCTCACAAAGAAATCTTGATAGTCCGGTATAACTTTTATCAACGATGGAAATGCGCTGACCCTACTCCCATTAAACTTCGGGGAACAGAACTCCGACTCCGATCATCTTTAGGATTCAAAATAAGCGTCACGCTTCTGGCGACAGTACATATGAATGCAGACGTTTTAAAAAACTGGTCTGAAAACGTTACTCCTTCAAAAAAAAAAGCATTTGATGCAGAATACCTTTTCAGCTTCTAGAGAGAGAGTGGCTGGAAGTTTATGTAGTCGGGAGATAGCTACTAGGAAACCTTTCGGAACAAGTCCCAGCTCACTTTTTCTTGTCTCGGAAAAAACACTTCTGAAGTTGCTTAGGTTTGTCCTCGACTAACCGAATAGTATTATTATTATTATGGCTGAAGCACCAGCAAAATGTATTACAGTAGATCATGATCTCGAATGGATTGGTGCCGAGTCTTCATTTAGAAGACGAATAAGTACTGGAGTTATATACAGGGTGGAGAAAAATTGTGTCACGAAATTTTAAACCTGGATACGTTATGCCAGTAGGAACAGAAATTCCTAATGTTGTGCAGGTCGACAACGCACAATTTTTAAGCTACGGAAACTTGGCTTCACGCGCCCCGATTGGCCACGGGAACCATAGCGCTACCCGTCAACCGACGAACGGTCACAGGGCAATCCCAAGCTCAATCGGAGCGCGTGGCGTCAAGTTCCCGTAGTTTAAAAATGGTGAGTTTCCGACCAACAGAACAATGGTAATTTTGGTTACAACTGGCATCAGCTATCCATGATTAAAATCAATCCTGTATAATAGGCTATGAGTTAAGAACCATACACATTTTTTGGATCACTGCTTTCACATTTTTAACAGCAGAGTTCTTCAAATAAACCAGTCTGTTAAGAATAATTGTTCACTAGTCTGCAAGTTTCTCGAGAAAAAGCAGGTCAGGAAAAACAGCGTACCTTAACACAAACAACGTGTTTCTATCACTATAAGAGGCACATGTCTTCGAATGGTACTCAACCAGCGTCACAGAGCGACTTGTGATAACCCGAAAAGTTTCCAAGCGCGTTATTCCGACTCGACACTGAAAGAATTAAGATTATGTGTTAATGAAAGAAAGAAACTTTATGTGTGAGTAAATACTTAAATTCCTAAAGTACTAGCAGATTAACACGCTCTAATAAACAACGAGTCAAAGGATAACGCGCATTTTAAGTCGTCAATTCAAGCTGGATTGTATCCTGTGAAGAAGTTGGCATAACGCATCTCTAAATTGCCCCAATATGAGAATACCAAGTGAACTTTGCCAACACAGCTTTCCCTGCAGAGATTAGACATGTTCAGATTTTCGAAAAACTCAATGAAGAGATGTCTGTAAATGTCATCGGTATCCAGTATTCGGATTATGAATGAATAACTGTAGAGGCCAAGAGGAAAAACAAGGAAAACTAGAGTTGCACCACTACATATTACAAAACACCGTTGCAAAAGACATGTGTATTAATTACTGTTGCAGTTTACCATACAACATATATACGTCATTTCTGCTACTTAAAAAACTTTCGTGGCCCACTGGGTGCAGCATTGTATTTTCTCTTTTGCAAAATGTAGTATGATAATTTTGTTACCTTGATTCCAGGGATGGATGAAATGCTCATTTAGTTGACTGCACACAGTTTAAACCAGTCTCCAGTACAATGCCTGCAGTCTAAAACGAATTTGTAGAATTTACGGAAGTTAATAATCGACTGAAACTGCCTTTCATGAGTTATTCTGATACGGAACGCATATTGAAACCAGTCACTGATTACAGTCGTAATACAGATCCTAGTTCGTATTCTGATAGACTATTCAGTGTCGTTTACTACGTATACAACAGTGATAACCAGGAATAACAGATGTTCGACAGTATAGAGACAGCGATTGCATGGCATGGTTTGCTCATCAGTTCTATGCAATCGATGAGACTGGGAATAGATTTTTATTACTGAGTAAAAAATTATTTTAAGCGAAAAAGAAGATCAGTATTTTATCTGCATGAGTCTGTCACATCTGAGAGGAACTCTTGCGGAATATGATGCGAAGCACAGGACCATGAGAGGTAGCACGTCACTCTCTCACTTCAGCAACATTGTCAGTCAGATTAACATTCATATTTTAGATCATGATCTCAGAGTTCCCCAGTACTACATTTGGTATATGTCGTTTGTAACTTTTTTTAAGTCGGAAAATTGTGGGCAGAATATATAACCCGTAGAGAACTTGTACCCGTGGAACTGTAGAGGCCGGCCGGGGTGGCCGAGCGGTTCTAGGCACTACAGTGTGGAACCGCGCGACCACTACGGTCGGAGGTTCGAATCGTGCCTCGGGTATGGATGTGTGTGATGTCCTTATGTTGTTAGGTTTAAGTTGTTCTAAGTTCTAGGAGACTGATGACCTCAGAAGTTAAGTCCCATAGTGCTCAGAGTCATTTGAACTGTAGTGGAGCTGAGGAAGAACCGGGATAGAGATGAAATGGGCGTCATAAATGCTGAGTGCAGCGACCTAGCTGTGTGAGCGATTCTGGGATGCAGCGCTCTGTGGATGGTACTTGCTAACGGATTTCTAGCTGAAGCCCTCTCTTCCTTCCACTTAGGGTTGAACAGAAGGGCGGCAATTGGCAGAACATTTTACATTGGCCAGGAGACAGTCAGTCGCGAAGGAGGCCAGTTACGGATACCCGCTTTCGTGCAAACGGTGGTAAGGTAATAAAGGTCATTGCATTTTCATGTTAGAAGCTGCGTCAATACGGACAGAGCGGCTGGTGAAAGTGTTCAGTGGAGGCTAGACTGTAACCCTCCTATCCCTTCCCCCCCCCCCACCCTCCCACCGATTCCACCCCCCCTCCCCCATGACGCCAGGAAGTCACCAGGTTCTTTTAGCGAGCGGCAAAAACATATATTTCACCGGCATGACTGTCTGGGAAGCTTAACAGTCTTCTTTCAGGATGTGGAAATGGTTGGCCGGGAAAGATTAGATATCTCTGTAAATAAAGAACTGTGGTCCCGTCTAGGTAGATGTTTTTTGCCAAAACATGGCCATGCTTAGCGTGAAAACGACGCCTTTCTAGCTCAAAATCTTCTTTTTCCGTATGCAAAGAGAAGGCTTGCTCCCTCACTGTGGGAACCCCGGAGCTGTGTCTGGATTGGCTACCAAAGCAACAAAACAGTCAAGAGGGGAGATTCAATGAGTTGAGCATAGTTCGATTGGCTTGTGCAATGTGGCGGAGAGTTCGGGTTTGTTAACTGTGGTCCCATACAGACGCTTGGTGCTAAGTGGTTGTGATTCTTCCCCTGCTTCGTCTTCTGGTCCTCCTCTGCTAGAGAACTTCATGTCTTTCTGTAGTGGGTGAGGCTTGTGGTCTGTATTTTGTGGTGGACTTAGAGCCAGTGGCAATTTCCAACTGTACCGATAGTGGAGTTGCATATCATCTAGGACATACCGTGTGTCACGAGAGTGAACTTATTCGCCCTAAGTCGGCCGTCTGACATTTGACAATTCCGGTATGCGCCGTCGTGACTGTGAGTCAAATTGGTTTGGCCAGACCAGCGAACGGGTGCACCTCCCACTCAAATCTGCCGGGATTTCAGGTCTCTAATAGGAAATTCTCCCGCGTTCTGATAATGACGCCAAACCGTATAGTTATCAAATTTTCGTGGACGTGTCAGAACATTACGGCTGCCGTAGAGTACAGAGCTCCTTTTCTTCCGTCGCCTGAATCAAGATCAAAGCACGAAATACTGCTGCAGCGTCGTATGGTTGTTAAATTAAATTCACAGCCCCCTGTTCTCTGGTTAATTGTAGTTTGTGGTATACTTCTTTGTAGCTGATTCCAGTTGAATAGAATTGGGCCTCGAAGTGGATTTATGTAAACAATGTCATATTTTGTTATAAAGGGGATTAATTCACGGGTGAATTTGTATAGCGTCCACGCCAATGCATGCTTTGCCAATCAATCACCATTGCTTTTCTGATTTGTAGTTGTCATTTCTGAGCAAATAGTTGTAGTTACAAAAGAATAATAAAATATGTCATTATTTTGTAAACTTAAATACGCCACTGTTATCACTTACAGCAATTTAAGATTCATTCTCAATAAATAATTTTGTTATTAATTTGAGTTCTAAAAGTGGTCACAGGGGTGGCAAACCATGAATAAATTCACTAACACACATACAAAAATTAAGAGTGTAGCTCACGATTTGAAGGTTATTGAGAAGATAACACCTTTCTTTACGTGAAAACAGCAACACCTAGCATCACTTAGACATATATATATATATATATATATATATATATATATATATATATATATATATGATTAAAACAAGTGACAGCTTGCATTTGGCCTCCCTTGGCCAGGATCTCTAATGATGACAATTTCGTGAGGTAGCTAATGCGTTATATTGCTGACCAGACACGTGTTTTTCTTTGTTTTCTCTAGTGAGATTATGGTGAACTGAGAATATTAAGATTCAGGTTTGGCGCTATGCGTTGAATTTCAGGACTCTGTAATATGCTGAGTCATGACATCTTATGTTTCTCATTGTATCTTGTCAGTGATTTCTTTGTCAATTTTTCTGAGGTTGCGTCGTTGCTCACATCGTTGCGCAAGCTTCTGTGAAACAAATTTCAAAATGGGGTGTGTACGACATTTTAGAGTAGTTTTTGTTTCATGGGCTTAGGTCTAGTTGCATGATTTTTTTAAAGAATATCAGAATGGAGTTTTGGCGCGTGATGCGTTACAAACGGAAACGCGCGAAAGTAGCAATCGATTTGAATGATTACGGGAAGCAAAGCTCGTTCTATAGTGAGAGCGGCTGCGTACTAAATGGAACACGAGCCAGACATTGATGCAGAACAAGATAGAACGGCGCAAGAGGTTCATTGAAATCTGTCAGCAAGTAGGGCACAAACATCAAATACAGATTACTCCGATGATGAGGGTTCAGTTCAGACAGGAAATGAAAGTGAAAACTATGCCGAGGTGGCACTTCATGTAGGTTCTGTACATACGGAATGAGGTACTGTATGGGAAAGTAACAGTCCGATTCTGCGGTCAAGGTGCATAGAGTAATGGAAGTACGCAATTAGAATCGATCATTCAATTTATAAAAGACGTTGAGAAGAGACGGCAAGAGGAAGAAAAACAGAGGAAGGAAAGAGAAGAAAAGAGACCGCAGGAAGAAGACGAAAGACAGGAGATTCTCATTAATGAAATTGGGGATATTCAGATGCGACAAGACAAGGAGGAAAAGAGACAGGACAGAATCATGAAAAAAATAAAGGAAATTCAAAGGAGAGCTGATGAATTTTTCTAAAACATAAATCAGGTCAGGAACGAAGTTAAGGGTGTAAAAACAGAGGTTGCAGACAAAAACGTCAGATGATACGAGAGAAGTAGTGATTGAGTTCAAACGTGAGGCTAGAACAGCCACATTAGTAGCACTCGATGCGCGAAAAAATGCACAAATTGCACGAGATCAGGCGGTGCTGGCAAAGGTCGAAGTGAGCGCAACCAAGAAAGCTTTTACTGCTCTCTAAAAATTGGGACACAAGAAGAAATGTTAGAAATCAAAAACGAGCAAACACGTCTCATTGCCCATTAGCGTAAGGAGGGCTATGCGTGAAGTGTTCAGTGAATTCGAAAGTAAAATTCTATGTACCGACTTGACAGAAAATCCTAGGAAGTTCTGGTCTTACGTTAAAGCAGTAAGTGGCTCGAAATAGCATATCCAGACACTCCGGGATGATGATGGCATTGAAACAGAGGATGACACGCATAAAGCTGAAATACTAATCACCATTTTCCAAAGCTGTTTCACAGAGGAAGACCGCACTACAGGTCCTTCTCTAAATCCTCGCACAAACGAAAAAATGGCTGACATCGAAATAAGTGTCCAAGGAATAGAAAAGCAACTGGAATCACTCAACAGAGGAAAGTCCTCTGGACCTGACGGGATACTAATTCGACTCTACACAGAGTACGCGGAAGAACTTGCCCCCCTTCTAACAGCCGTGTACCGCAAGTCTCTAGTGGAACGGTAGGATCCAAATGATTGGAAAAGAGCACAGGTAGTCCCAGTCTTCAAGAAGGGTCATCGAGCAGATGTGCAAAACTATAGACCTATATCTCTGACGTCGATCTGTTGTAGAATTTTAGAACATGTTTTTTGCTCGCGTATCATATCGTTCATGGAAACCCAGAATCTACTCTGTAGGAATCAACATGGATTTCGGAAACAGCGATCGTGTGAGACCCAACTCACTTTATTTGTTCATGAGACCCAGAAAATATTAGATACAGGCTCCCAGGTAGATGCTATTTTTCTTGACTTCCGGAAGGCGTCCGATACAGTTCCGCACTGTCGCCTGATAAACAAAGTAAGAGCCTACGGAATATCAGACCAGCTGTGTGGCTGGATTGAAGAGTTTTTAGCAAACAGAACACAGCATGTTGTTATCAATGGAGAGACGTCTACAGACGTTAAAGTAACCTCTGGCGTGCCACAGGGGAGTGTTATGGGACCATTACTTTTCACAATATATATAAATGACCTAGTAGATAGTGTCGGAAGTTCCATGCGGCTTTTCGTGGATGATGCAGTAGCATACAGAGAAGTTGCAGCATTAGAAAATTGTAGCGAAATGCAGGAAGATCTACAGCGGATAGGCACTTGGTGCAGGGAGTGGCAACTGACCCTTAACATAGACAAATGTAATGTATTGCGAATACATAGAAAGAAGGACCCTTTATTGTATGATTATATGATAGCGGAACAAACACTGGTAGCAGATACTTCTGTAAAATATCTGAGAGTATGCGTACGGAACGATTTGAAGTGGAATGATCATATAAAATTAATTGTTGGTAAGGCGGGTACCGGGTTGAGATTCATTGGAGGAGTCTTTAGAAAATGTAGTCCATCAACAAAGGAGGTGGCTAACAAAACACTCGTTCGACCTATACTTGAGTATTGCTCATCAGTGTGGGATCCGTACAAGATCGGGTTGACGGAGGAGATACAGAAGATCCAAATAAGAGCGGCGCGTTTCGTCACAGGGTTATTTGATAACCGTGATAGCGTTACGGAGATGTTTAGCAAACTCTAGTGGCAGACTCTGCAAGAGAGGCGCTCTGCATCGCGGTGTAGCTTGCTCGCCAGGTTTCGGGAGGGTGTGTTTCTGGATGAGTTGTCGAATATATTCCTTCCCCCTACTTATACCTCCCGAGGAGATCACGAATGTAAAATTAGAGAGATTCGAGCGCGCACGGAGGCTTTCCGACAGTCGTTCTTCCAACGAACCATACGCGACTGGAACAGAAAAGGGAGGTAATGACAGTGGTACGTAAAGTGCCCTCCGCCACACACCGTTGGGTGTCTTGCGGAGTATAAATGTAGATGTAGATGTAGAACGAGCTGACGGATGAGATGAGACAAATGTGGAAACGGCTCGCTCATGCTGAAATTCAACTAAAAGCAACAGCACGTCGCCGTGAATTCGTCGGTCACCAGTAACGTCAGAGACGAAATTTTGCACAAGTACCAAGCCGGCCGCGCCACATTTGCGTGCGACCAAGACGTACGGAAACATTATTACATGACTTCGACGACACGAGACGAGGGTACCACAATATTCAGGCATCGGTCGGCCATGAAATCTTGGGCGCACGCGCGCACGTGAATTGCAAGGTATGATAGGGTACTGCCAGAGTCATGGCCGCAAGTATAGAAATCGGAATTTGTCGGTGGATACCTGGAAGGTTTAATAGCAGAGCACATGCGTAACGTTGCGACAAACTGCCACATTTACGGCTTTCTAAAAAAAGTACTGGTCAGAAGACACACAGGGTAGGATTAAAGATGAGATTATGTTAGGGAAGGACGGTGAAGCAGCGGGGAGTCGTAGTCCTGTAAAGTTTATCGCGACGCTTATCAACAAGAACAGTTACCTGGACCAACCATACAGTGATAGGGAGATAATACGACACTGCTACATGAAACTGCCGTTGAGGTAACAGGAGCTGCTCATTGGCAAATGTCATGACTTAACAGAGTCATTCAAAAGCGCTCTACGAAAGTTAGATTTTGTCAAGGAATTACAAAAAGTGGGGAACCGTATGAGACAAAATGAACGAAATTCGTAAGGTGCATCAGGTGGAAATAATGACGAGCAAAACATAAATAGAGATAAGGTGCCCAAATAACAATATCAAGGCCTAATATTCAGCAATGAGCCTCCGTGGAATGATGGAAGCAGACGGAGGATATATGGCAACAGTTTTCAACAAAACAGAAATAACAACAGGAGGGAAATGCTAAATTCTAACGACTTCATGCAGCCGGCCTGGATCTCAAGGCAAACAAGGAATAATGGAGGGATTGTTAGGCGAAGTCCGCAACATGAACACCAGAATGACGCAAGGGAACTAAGACCACCGAACCCAATCAAACAGGAACAGCAGAAGTCCGCAGAGGAATTGACAGTCGGCCGTTGCGGTCTCGTTATAGCAATAAGTTAATGCCGAGAATCATTTGTTTCCTATTCATTTATGTAGCCACTTAGTGTATTGTGCTTTATTTGCTTACACTTATACTTTTAGTATGATTTATTATTGTAATTAATGGATAACATCTTCATCTATCAATGAGTTTGGCGTTTTTGGTTATCTGTACAGCATTTATACGTTGATAATTTACTGCAATTTTGAGATTTGCCGGTATTCTCTCATGTTTCACTGATAGATATTTATTTCGTTATTAAGAATGTGCCGATTGGTTGGCGGAAACCTCTTGGGGTTATGACAAAACTGGTCGGTTTAAATTTGAGCACTGCTGTATTAGTATGTGTTGGAACATGAAAATTGCATCTTTAGTTCAGAAATTAATGCACAAGCCCTGGTGACTCAGTTAGTCTCAAAATTCACCTTGGAATGTAGGATTTGGTTTCATTTCTTCTGTTGATATTGTGCGCCTTGACACTGGGGCGTGTGCACGGTCTATTCCTTCATTCGAAACGAGAAGCCGGCAGTGGTGCCATAGAAGTTGATCTGCGATCCGATAGTGGACCTTGGCATGATTTGGATCATGTCGCCGATACCAATGGGGGTTTCTTGGAGATGGACATTGGTTATCCATGCCAGAGGTGTGTTGACGTTCAAGTACGGTTTTTTTTTCGCTGTCGTTCGATTAGTGTTACTAGCAGTGAAGCGATGTGTTCTCGTTGGTGGTTTTCGAATGGTGTTACACTTACGGATAATCGCGTATGTTGCAGTGTTTTTCACTGAGGGTACTTTTTCGTCTGTGGTAATCGTTTATGGATTATCGCCATTAGTGCGATGATGCTTTCCTTGTGGTACTTTGTGGATCGCAGTGCAAGAGGCACCATTGACAAAGTTTTGTATTACATGGCGTGAGTACGTGGAGTGCGAGGGAACAGAATGGCGAATGGGACCAAACAAAAGAAAGAAAAAGGAAAAGGAAGTTAACCACCAATTCTTAAGTACTACAAATTATACAAAATTACTACTACTTTATGTCTATGCAGCAGTTGTTATATGATATCTGTACTTAGATTTTTGAGAGTTATTGGTCAGTTTCAGAGAGAAAGGTGAATGCGCGCCAGTGTCTGACCGATCCCAACAGCACAGTAAAGAGTGTGTAGAAGGTGATGAGCGGTATTCGACCCAGATTGTGGGCAAGATATCTGCATCAGTGTCATCATCCAATAAGTTGGCATCAGGAAAAGTTTCAAAGTGCAGAACGCCGTAAAATAGAAAGGGTTACAGGTAGCTAAACTTGGTGATGGGTAGGACATAATTAGAAGAATTTCGTTTTGTTTTATTAAACATTGCGTAAGAATTGGCATTCTGGAAGAAGCAAATCCTTTTCTTAATAGTGATTGGCTTAGGTGAGTTTTGCTGTGAGAATGATCTCGAAGGTCTGTCAGACTATCAGCCAATCAGAAATAAGTACTTCCCGCCCACAACTTGTTAGATATACTGGGAGAGAGGCCGCCTGAAAAAGAGTCACTCGCCACCTTCGGTCGCGAAAGGACATGTTAAATGTGCTGTTTCTCATTATGTGTAAGTTGAAGAAATGTTGTGTTCCGCCTGTTTAAAACTAGTTGCAAGAAAAGCCGTAGCACTTACAAACAGTTTGATGAAAGTAGGAAGTTTTCGAATTGCTTTGTTGGAAAGTTACGAGCATGTGAACTTTCGGACTCTGTGAACATTTCTGCGTGTCAAGTTCCGTATTCATATATGGAGTATTTTGGCGAGCAGTTTCTCTTAAAGAAAACCACAGAAAAGGACCGAATGCGAAACTCACTATTAGTAGCGGAACTATGCCTGTGAGATCGCGTAGGCAATCTAGTCGGACTTATTTGTATTTCTGGCTGCATTGCATGTGAACGTGTTGTATGAACTGAGAGCTGAGAGCTGTAGATTTGTTAGTTAACTAAATGTGGACTTCATGGCCGGTTTAAATGTGTGCTTAAGGAAATAAATAAGACTTCTTTTCGAATTTTGAACAATTTCTAATGACAGAAGCACCATCGTTACCGCCTGATATGTATTATGAGATAATCGTAGGACAGCAGGTTGCTAGAGTTCACACAGACTTTGCAACTTGAGTATAGGCGTCGTTTTCATCAACGCTGCTTTTCCGACGTCTAAACAGTACGTATGTTTGCAGAGAAAAGGGATGGTGAAAGGACGCCGTACTGAGGTAGGTAGATTTTTGCAGCTCAACAGTGGACAGTACGATGAACGAACGAAAATTTAACCCGCCCCGTCGCAATTGGTGCAGTAGCGTCCGGGAAAAACAATAATCGGAAAGTTCGGATTTGTAGGAACTTTAAAAAAATAGTAGTGTAAAATGAACCCGGATGAATGAAAAACACACACGCAAAGAACTCGAGTGCAACGTTAACAGTGGGGTGAAATGCAGGGAGAACAACTGACGGTACAAAGTAGCAGACGACGTGGCGACAGCTGGATATCGACGGGCGCCTCGCTACTGCAGCAGACAGGCATTCGTAGCAGTTGGTAGCCGTGACTGAAGTGTGGATCTGTATTCTGGACCAAGGGGGGCACTTCCTGGTGAACGGACTCGCTGTACTATCCCACCGTGCCGACCACACAAGAAAAAAGGTAAGTTGTGTTCTACTTCGTTGTCTGTGTGCATGTGTCAAAAAACTTTGCACCATGGCAGAAAATAAGAATCAGGAAGTCGTAAAGGAGAGACTGAAGGTATATTTTGGAAATGTAAACTATGAAGATGAGTCCATGATAGGTAATTTCAGTTTTGATGTAGCACAAGCTAGTGATAGTCGTTTACCTGAGGTAGTGTCTTTTAACTATGGAATGAAAAACAAACTGAGCACGGTGGAAGCTGACGCTAAATTTATAACTGTGACTGTAAAAGAAACAATACAGGAACCAATGTCAATGCCTTGTGAACCAAAGGATAGTGTCTCAGGAATGTTAATGAATATTTTAAAACATATGAATAAAACACATGCTAATATTAACAATAAAATGAGTCAAATGGACGTTGAAATGAATAAAATGTGTTCAGATATAAAATCTTCATTGAGTTCTGATATGGACAATAAAATTAGTAAATGGGGTTAGGAAATAAATGAATTGCATTCTGAAGTTGATCAGGGATTTAATAACTGGTCAGTTGAAATGGAATCTAAAATGAAGACAAAGTATCTAAACTGAGGGAATCTTGGAATAATGACATGGCTCTGTTTATTAATAGTATTAAAAATTATATTAATCAGATCAGACAAGAATGTAATAGTGCTGTTGCAACAGTAAAAAATGTATTAACATCACAGATTGAGCAAGTTACTGAGGACAACCAGCAATTGAAGGAACAGCTACATTCAGAATTAGATAAAATTAATGAACAGGCCTATAAGGTGGAAAAACACTGTCAAGATAGTCATGTTGCATTGGAAAGTAAAATTAAGGAAGGGAGAGATGTGTGTATGAAGGCTGGTGTGCAAATGGCTAATAAAATCACTAACATTGAAACTAACATTCAACAGCTCAGTACCGATGTGAATGAGCAATTATGTAGACATGAAGGTAGAATAACCAAAATAGAACAATGTGTTAACAACAGTAGTGGTTGTATCACATCCAGTGGTGTAATAGATGCTTCAGAAATTGTCTGTGTTACTCATCGCCCATTCTTAAAATTTGAATCAAATAAAAATGTACATCCCAAGGAGTTTTGGAGTGATTTTTAGGAAGTATTGCCTAAAGTATGGAGTGATAAGCAAAGGATAGGTTTCATTATTTCTAATCTAATGGGAGAGGCAAGAATTTGGGTAAACTTGGCCTCAGATAAATATGATAGATGGGCACATTTCAGACAGGCATTTTTCGAACAGTACTGTGGTAAAAGGAAACAAAGGGAGGTTTTGAATAAAGTTTGGTCGGGAAAGAAATACGATGCCAAGAGAGATAATATCAAAAGATTTGTGCACAAGTGGGTGACCACGTTGTCGTATTTAAATTCAAAAGTAGAGTCAGAGCAGATAATTATGGGAATAGAGAACAAGCTGCCATTGTACTTGAGGTATGAGGTCATATCAGCTCCTAGGGATGATAGCGATAAGTTTATTCAGAATCTTGAGAGAGTAGAAAACATTCTGAAAGAGGAGGAAAGAAATAGAAGCGAATATAGATTTCCTGGTAGATCAAATGGAAACAGAGCCAAGGTACAGGTGAACTGTATAGGAATACAAAGAGGTAATGGTTACCAGGGTAGGTACAGAGAACAGCGAGGTTCGGTTGGGAGCCGGTTCAATGATCGAGTTCGGTACTTCGACTGCGGACAGCTGCCGTCAGATGACATAACGGATAGGCGCAGACCGCCCGGTTACAGTAGTATGAGAGGCAATGACAGCGTACAGGAAGGAAACGAATAGCAGTCTGTAATACCGCTAGCGTTTGCACACTGAAACAGCACAAATTAAACCCGCTAGGGACACCCTTTGTGAAAGAGGCACCGAAACATCGTGGGAGTAATGTCATAGAAATCAGGAGAGCAGAGGAGAGTGACACCGGGAAACTGTTTGGTTATTCAGTAAATTCAATAGCATTTTGGGAAAAGGAAAGTTCAAATGAAGATCCTAGGAACCAAGTTAGGGAGGAACTAGGTACGGAAAGTGAAGACTCAGATCAGGAGGTGGGGGTGAATCAGTACTGCAAAACAGACGAGAGGCTACCTGTAAACTGTGGGATTAATACAATAATAGGTAAAGCAGTATCAGAAATGCAGAAGGAAGAAAATAATAGAGCAGAGGAAGTTGTGAATAAATTAAAGGAAGTAATTTTAGAAAGTGAGAAAGAGGAGTGGGAAGGGGAAGAAGAAGGAGATGTTTCCAAAATGTCTGGCAGCACATTGGTTGCAGAAACAGAAATTAATACGGAGGGTGAGAAGTCAGAGACGTGTTTTGATTTATCTATAGTGGAGAGGATAGTAAAACACGCCACTACTAATGAAGTGAAAGAGGACCCATTAAAGGCATGTGTACTTCCCACAGAAGTGGTAGGTTTTCACTGGCGTGAAGAAGTGCGGGATTTATTACAGGAGCCGAAGTCGACAGTCAGAAGAGAATATATTGGACAACCTCCCATTGAAGTAACGGTGTTTAAAGAAAAGGTCCCTTGTGTGATAGATACTGGTTCTGAAGTTTGCACAGTACCACAGAACTTTGTTAATGCTCTCCCTAAATATACAAAAGTAGTTATAATGCCACTGAGTGGGCTAAAAATTATTGTGGTCACTGGAAAGATCAATAAAGTAGTTAAGCAAGAAATATTGTTACTAATCACTATAGGTGGGGTACAAATAGAACAAACTTTTTTCATTATTAATGGACTTACAAGGGGAGGCCGCCAATTGCGAAATTCATATTCGATTCATACTGCGCATAATAAAAGCTCATGGCCAGAGGTGTAATGTGGCAAAGCACCAAGATGCACTTCTCAGCCGTTGTCGAGAAAATCGACAGTTAATAGAAACCGTTGCGGTGAAATACTCTCTACGATTAATAATTTTCCACAGCGTCGTGGTGCAGTGGTAAGCGCTTGGGTTCGTAATCCAAAGGTCGCCGGATCGAATCTCGCGCCATGCAACATTTCTTTTTTTTTTAGTATTTGTTTTTTGTAATTCAAATATATATATATATATATATATATATATATATATATATTCCTGGCAATCAGTTGCAACAATTATGCATATAATAAGTTGTTGAAAGTCGTTTGTCATGGAAAAACTGGCGATTTCGAACATCATTAAGTTTTCCGCAATCAAAGTTGTATTTCACAAATGTTATTAATTGTCTTCATAATGTTAACCACGTATAGTTAACGGAAGACGTAGAAACGATATTCCGAAACGAATACGTATAGCGTAAGTCAAACGTTCGAATTAGAACAGAAACCCCACGAACACAAATTTGCTGTGGCAGGTATGATATATGAACTCCGTTACTCGCTCGTTACACTTGAAGGACAGATGTTGAATGGGCCAAAACGAGCCGCCGCATAACAGCGTAGTTGCCTGCTAACTTCGAAAGAAGGTAGATGCGGTCCCTAGCGCAACTTATAACATCGTCGAAAATCAGTGCGGACGGGAAAGCTTTGGTACACCCTGTTAAACAAACGGAAAAATGGAGGCGGTACAATTGGAGATCGATCCGCCTTCACCAACATGCATAAGCAATTCATTAATAGTTTATATATATATATATATATATATATATATATATATATATATCAATTACAAAAATTAATAATAAAAAAAAGGCATAGCGCGAGATTCGATCCGGCGACCTTCTGATTACGAACCCCAGCGCTTACCGCTGCGCCACGACGCTGTAGTAAATTATTAATCGTAGAGATTATTTCAGCGCAATGGTTTCTTTTAACTGTCGATTTTCTCGACAGCGGATGAGAAGTGCATCTAGGTGCTTTGCCACATCACACCTCTGGCCATGAGCTTTTATTATGCGCAGTATGAATCGAATCTGAATTTCACAATTGGCGGCCTCCCCTTGTTAGTGTTGAAATGTTGGTAGGTGCCGATTTCTTGCAAAAATATGTTAATTTATGTTAATTTTGGGACTAATCATGTGATTATTAAGTAAATGAAAAAACGGTAGCTGTTCCCTTCATAGGCAAAATACATTGTGTAGGCAGTGAGCAAAGTGATATTCCAATACGATACTGCAGGACCACAAAGTTCATTGAGGTCTATAATGAATATGGCGAAAGGAAGGAAGAGTATCTTTCTGAGATGGAGAATGTCAGAACAAGGATCGAGAAAAAATTTGAGGAATTAATGCATTTGATGGAACTACAAAAACAAGATTTGAGACAAATTTTGAACAGGCATTGTGAAGTGTTTTCCGACCAACCCGGATTAGTAAGGGAAAATGAATACTATTTGACTATAAAAGAGGATGCACATTTTTTCCGAAAACCATTTGCCGCTCCAGAAGTGCATAAGGAAGCAGTTCGAGACTTGATACAGAAAATACTCGAATGGGGAATAATAGAAAGAGCAGTTAGTATATATAATAACCCATTGGTTGTTTTACCTAAGAAGGATGGTTCTGTTATGCTTGTTTTAGACGCTAGAGCGTCGAATAAAATTATAGTGCCAGAGAGTGATGGACCGGAAAATCTAGAGGAGTTATTACAGAAATTTAAAGGAGCAAAATTTTTCACATCCATGGATATAACGTGTGACTACTGGAACTTACTGTTGGCTCAGGAATCTAGAAAGTACACTGCTTTCCTGTTTGAGGGAAGATGTTATCAATTTAAAGTGGTATCATTTGGATTAAACATCAGTGTCTGTGCATTTGTTAAGGCAATATCCCAGGTGTTAGGTGATCAGTTATTAAGAAGGATTACTGTCTATGTAGATGATATATTAATCTCGACTCCCACTTGGGAAGAGCACTGCCTGTTGTTAGACAATTAAAACGGGGGGAATGAATCTGAAACTGGACAAAACAGAATTTGTTAAGAAAGAAATTAATGTCCTGGGATATATTGTTAGTGGTGAAGGAATTATGCCCGATCCAGGAAAGGTGAAGGCTGTGAGAGACTACGTAGCACCAATCACACGTTTAGAGTTAAAGGGTATGTTTGGCCTTTTGCGATTTTATCACAATTTTGTGACTGGGCAGATATTTAATGCGCCTTCTTTGAGGGAATTACTTCAGAAAAATGTTCCCCATAAGTGGACTAATGAGTGTCAAAGAGCGTTTGAAAAACTTAAAGAGGGGATGGTAAATAGTCAAATTTTAGACCATCCTGACTTTTCTAAACCTCTTTGTCTTGGATCAGACGCATGTGGTGACGGTCTGGGGGTGGAATTATTCCAGATCGATACAATTGGAGAAGAGCAGGTGCATAAAACAAAAGCTTTTGCCAGTCGATCGTTGCAACAAGCAGAGAAGAAATATAGTATTTCTGAACTGGAAGCATTAGCAGTTATATTTGGATAGCAAATGTTTGAACAATACCTGTTGGGACATAAAGTCATAATTTTCACTGACCATAGTGTTTTGACTCATTTAAAGACTTGTCAACTTAAACACAGTAGACTGAGGAGGTGGTCTATGTATCTACAGCAATTTTATTATTAAATGAAATATGTAAAACGTTCAGAAAATATTGTGGCGGATGCATTATCCAGAAACATGACGGATAAAGAGCAGGGGGTAGATCCATTAAGAACATGGGATTGTGATGATATTTTGGTCGTGGTTATTCAATTACAGGAAGAGGGACCAATAAAGCGCATTTTTAGAAATCTAAGACGGGAACAAAACCAAGACGACAATTTGAAATTATTAAAAAGCAGGATAGGTCAGCCTGATTTTCCAAAATTAGCTGAATATTACCAGGATATTCTGCTTAGGAGAAGAAAGAACACTGACGAAAATTGGCGTATTTGTTTTCTAGAACAGCACATGGAGTTAGTAATTGATTTTATACATGGGAGATATGGACATTATGGAGCCCAGAAGTGTATCGCAAAATTGAGTGAATTTTTGACAACATGTGGCGCAGAGTACAGAGGAGGCTAGAATCCTGTGGCAGATGTCAAAAAGTGCAAGCAAATAACAGTGTTATACAGGGACAGATGTACTCTGTGGAACCTCAGAATAAACTAGATTTAGTAGCTGTAGACCTTTTCGGCCCTCTGTCAGTTTCAAGAGGAGGTTGTGAATATGTGTTTGTTCCGGTGGATGGATTTTCAAAATATGTGAGATTTTATCCGATTAAGAAGGCTAACTCAAAAGTAATTATGAGCAATTTGGAGAAAGATTACTTTGTAAATACTGGGGTACCAAAATCAGTATTATCAGATAATGGGCCGCAATTTATATCTAAACGATTTGAACAACGTTTAAGCAAAAGAAACATAGAACATTTCAAAATTTCGTCTCATTTTCCCCAGGGGAATATGTGTGAAAGGATTATGAAAGAACTGAACCGCCTCTGCATAACATATTGTCACAAGAAGCACTCTGCTTGGGCTAATTACTTGGAATACTTTGAAGGAGTAATAAACAATATGAAACACGAAGCCACTGGTTTTGCACTGATAGAATTAATGGGTGGGATTAGACCTAATAACTTCCTATTTTACCTGGTAGAATTTCCGACTCTTACTGAAATAGCTATGGAGCAGAAAAAGAAAGTAGTATGTGCAAATACTAGGAAAACGGCTTTGGAAAGAAAAAGAAGGCACGATGCTAGGGCAAATTCGACAAGTTTCCAAATAGATGACCTAGTATTAGTAAAGACAAAATAAAAATCTAAGAAACTTACTTCTGAGACTAAAAGATTTGCTGATTAGTATGTGGGGTCATTTAGGATTGTTGTTAAACCTCACGCAAATGCTTGCAAATTAGAGTATGTCAAATCAGATAAACTACTCGGATTGAGAAACACTGTAGACTTAAAAAGGTATATACAGGACGAACGACGGAAACAGCAGTAACAAGGAAGCCTCAGGGGACGTGTGTCCTTTGCATCAGCAGGTGTTTGACGAACACCAGGCAACCCGAGTTGTTGGCAATACTACTTCCTTTTTTTTTTTTATTTCAAGTTGTCAACCTTCCTCTTCATCATTCAGAACTTTTGCTATCATCTTTCCTTCTTCCATAGTTGTTAAGAATTCATAAAAAAGAAGACTGGGACATTTTATATTGGATATCTATGAATCAGAAGAAGGTAATTTCGTGGGAAATGAAAATAAAGAGTATATAGTAAGTATAGTAGAGGCATCAGGAAGACAGTTTTAGAAAGTAGTAATTGAAAGTAATGTGATTAAAAAAGACACTAACCAGGATAGATAGGGAGTGAAAGTGAAGCTGCAAAGACTACTGTAATGTGACGAGTTTTCAGAAGTTTTTTTGAAACCAGTAAAAATATGGTGGTAAAATGTTTGTGTCAGAGGCAGAGGAAATGTGCCAGTGAAATGAGTAAATAGAATGTTGTATATGAGAAGTGATACTGAGCCACAGAGGTGGGCTTAAGTGTATTCTGATAATTTCAACAACGTGTGTTTTTTGAGTAACGTGTACCTGATGTATAATGGAGAACCACAGAAGTTGGCAAGAGTAATTTTTAATAGTTTTATAAAAAATTATGTTTTTTGTTTTGTGTTATATGTAGGTAATGATGTTTTCCAGAGCAGCATCAGGTGGCCTAAATGATTTTCAAGGAGTTTAATAATTTAGTATTCTCTTGCGTATTGTGCATATAATATTTTTCAGAGCTGCAGGAGATGGCAAAAAATTATTCTCAATATGTTTAATAATGTTGATATACTAGGTTTTGTTATTCAGAAGAAGGTCTCCACAAAATTTCAAAGTCGTACGTATTACAGTTTAGGAGATTTAGAAATTTACCTATAACACCCCAAACCGACAATTAGAGTACAAAGCTCAGTTAGGCATAATAACCGTTTGTCTTTTAGTATCATTTTCAAATCATTACTAGAGCTCTCAAGGTGTAGAATGATTTAACTGAGATTTTATTTTCAAAACCTTATTTATTTTTCATTTTCGTAGTATACAATTCAGACAAAAATATTATCTGTTTATTAGGTTGTTGTGTGAATAAATTAGAATGAGTGAGAGTGTGAATGTGTGACATACGTTTAAATTCATTATTATATTATGTACAACATTACATAACTACAACGTGGGAAAGTCGTGGTTTACACACATTGCTTATGACGTATGTCTAGGAGTAAATGCTATTGTAAGAAGGCAGCCAGAATAGCCGATTGCAGCGTAATAGTTTTGTAAATTATTTTCAAGATTAACTTTAACTTCGTTTTGTTTTATTAAACATTGTGTAAGTATCTGCATTTAGGAAGACGCAAATCCTTTTCTGAATAGTAATTGGCTTAGGCAAATTTGCTGCTAGAATGATCTCGAAGGATCATTTTGATTGGTCTGTCAGACTGATCAGCCAATCTGAATTAAGTACTTCCCTCACACAACTTGTTAGATATCCTGGGAGAGAGGCAGCCTGAACAAGAGTCGCTCGCCACCTTCGGTTGCGGAAGGAAATGTTAAATATGATGTTTCTCATTATGCTTAAGATGAAGAAATATTGTGTTCCGCCTGTTTAAAACTAGTTTCAAGGAAAGCCGTTGCAATTACGAACAGTTTGATGAAAGTTGGATGTTTTGGAATTGCTTTGTTGGAAAGTTACGAGCGTGTGAACTTTCTCTTAAGGCCACTGAAGAGGACCGGATGTCAAACTCACTATTTGTAGCGGAACTGTGACTGTGACATCGCGTAGTCAATCTGGTTGGACTTATTTGTATGTCTGACTGGTTTGCGTGTGAAGCTGTTGTATGAACTGAGAACTGAGAGTTATAGATTTGTTAGTTAAGTAAATGTGGACTTGATGGCCAGTTCAAATGTGTGCGTAAGTAAATAAAAAAGACTTGCTTTCGAATATTGAACAATTTCTAATGACAGAAACACCAGCATTACCACCCGATATGTATTATGAAATTATTGCAGGACAGCTGGTTACTAGAGTTCACGCAGACTTTGCAACGTAAGTATAGGCGTCGTTTTTATCAATGCTGCTTGTCCGACATCAAAATACTGCGTACGTTTGCAGAGGAAAGGGATACAGAGCGGACGCCGTACTGAGGTATATGGATTTTTGCAGTTGAACAGTGCACATTACGACGAACGGGCGAAAATTAATCCCACCCCGCCGCAGTTTCAGCTAAAAGCAGTTAAAAATTTTTAATGATTTTCTATGCATGTGTTTTTTATAAATTCATTGTAAAAACACAGCACTAAAGTATGCACTAAGGACTGTGTAAATGACTATGGCATTCCAAACGTTGACCATGAAGCAGACCATGGTTGGTCATGGCTTGGCGCGCAGCAAGCGCCACATATCGCAATGCTGCTAGTTGGGCTGGCACGACATAGCATGACCTCAGGCGCAGCTGTCAGTGTGACGTCACAGCAGGCCGACCAGCCCAGGTAAGTGACCAGCGGACGTGACGTCACTGCATGACCGCATTGGCAGCTGTCAACTGCAGGTGGTCCGTCGTCCCCCTGAGGTGACAGGGGAGACAGCCAGTTGACGTTATGACACAGGGGCAGTTCAGGGGCGACAGTGGCTCACACATAGCCCACTCATCACTTTCACTCTTGCAAACGGAGAGTGAAAGGAATTCCAAGTGCTGCGGCTGAAAGAAGCAGCAAGGGTGCTTTGCCTGCAGCCAGCAGGTAACGGAGGCTAGTCTTTGAGGTCATGTGACCACGTTGGGTCACTGCTGTTTGACGCAAGGAAAAGGAGGGATTAGAGAGCGTTGGACCAACTGATTGACGACTCCAGACACTTGATATGACACTGACAACTGCTGTTGTAGGACTGTCTTCAACATGAGCGACAGTTTGTCAATTGTTGACCCATCTCTGATCTATCAATAGTCCATATGATTACTAGCTGCTGCCATAGACAGGAAACAAGTCCTGCCACAGACACTGCTGCCGTCTCTGAGCTTCTTAAGTAAACGGGTAACCCTTCTCTTAGCTCCAACTCATCCCATATAGCTGCCATGTCCAACTTGTTACACACTTCATGAGTGTAGTGTTGTGTTTATTCCTATGACTATGTAAAGTTAATTTTTGGGCTCGCTAAAGAGCCTTGACAAGGGAGTAGTAGGGAACTTCAAATATTTTTGTCTTTTCTTTAGCATTTATTTCACACCATTTTCAGATATATAATGGGGTGCAACGTCACTCTCATCTAAAATCTAAGATTGACAAAAGATCACACAAGCCATAGACACTGATATTGAAACCAATTCTTGAAAGTGACTCATTTTTTATTTTGTCTTTGACATTTGTGTAATGTCTCACTATGTCACTTAAATGTTGTCTACTTTGTGTTAACCATTTACACTATTGTACTAAAAGAACAGAAGGACACCTTACTATGAAATAACGTTAATGGATGACAAATGTTGCAAGAACATGCAACTGACGAGCCTAGATTTGCTGAATGCTTGGACTGAATGTGTCATGTCCTTTGTCTTTATGGAAGACTGAATCACTCTGAATGCTTGCACAGGGATAACAAAATCTCTGAGAATGCTCAGCGCTCGGTGATATTGTGTTGTGGTTAGGGAAACCAATAATCTCTGACCACAGCTTCAGTGTGAATGGGTTACTTAAATGTCTGCATGACCTTTTAACTGTTCAGTCATTGAATTTAGAATTAGGGATGCATGTCAAAGACCTGAAGGTCCACAGGAAGAATTATGACACCCAGAAAATCACAAAAATTTTGCTGGTATGCAGCAGTGAGTGTGTGTATGACCCATCGTTGAATGAAGTCAAGACAGGGTGTGGTATTTTTTGGTTGGCAAAGCAGTCATAGGCTGGTACGTCGTTCTCAAACTCCCAGTTAACGTGTGATGATTTCCTCAGCTTCGTTTCACACTAACCCATTTATTGAAGCGTGACACTCCCCATGGAGAGATTATTGGATTATGGGCAGGTAGGGAGAGGTGGCACATCACTCTCTCACTTTAACAACATTGTCAGTCAGATTAATACTCCTAATTTAGATCATGATCTCAGAGTTCCCAGTACTACATTTATTATATGTGGTTTATAACTTTTTCACATGCGAAAATTGTGGGCAGAATGCTCTTATTACTACATATGTAACATGTAGAGAACTTCTATCGAAGCAGCAGTAGTGGAGTTAACGAAGTACACAGAGACAGATGAACTGGGAGCCATAAACGATGAGTGCAGCGGGATGAGTGCAGCGATTTGCCAGCGTGACTGATTCAAGGATGCAGCATTCAGTGGATTGTATCTGCAGTGGAACTTCCTCTGGTTGAAGCCCTCTTCTCCTTCCGATTAGTGCCAGACAGAAGGTTATGGGGTGGCAAAACATTTTATCTGGTCCAGGAGGCGGTCCATTGTGAATGTGGCCAGTTGGCCAAAGGTGGGTGAAGAAAGCCATTCAAGAGAGACTGTTGTAAACTGAACTTTTGTGCAAATGGTGGGGAGGTCATAAAACTCCATGCATTTGCATGTTGGAAGCTCTGAAGATACAGGCATAGTAACTGGTATACATATGCAGTGGAGGCAAGACTGTAATCTCCTTCCGCCCCCCCCCTCCCCCAAGACGCCAGGAAGTCGTCAAGTTCACTTAGAGAGCGATAAAAACATATATTGCACAGGCACGATTGTCTGGGAAGAATAACAGCTTTCCTTCCGAAATTTGAAATGATCGGCCTGGAATAATTTGATCTCTCTGTAAGTAGGAGACTATGGGCCTGTCTACCTGTAGGTAGATGTTTTTTGCCAAAACATGGCCATGCTTACCATGAGAACGACGCCTTCCTGCTGTAACACCTTCTTTTGTCAGACAAGAGGAATTTGCAGTCGCTGATTGGCTCCTCTCCGAATATGGAATGGGACGGCTTGTTCCCCCAGTCTGGGAACTCCGGAGCTGTGTTTGCTTGACTACCAGGTCAACGGAACAGTCAGGAGTAGAGCGTAGTTCGATTGGTTTGTGCAGTGTGGTTTTGCTCCTCGTTTAGGCTCCTGTACTAAGACTTGGTTTAAAGTGGTTGTGATACTTTGCCTGCTTCCTCTTCTGGTCCTCCACTGGTGGAGAGCTTCATGTCTTTCCCGTCTGGTTGAGACTTGTGGACTGTATGTTGTGGTGGACAAGTGCCAGCGGCAGTTTCCAGTTGTACCAACAGTTTAACTGCATATCACATAAGATATGTCGTGTGTCACGAGTTTGATGTCATTCGTCATGAGCCGACTGTTTGACGTTTGATAGTTCCAGCATGCACCGGTGTGACTGTGAGTCAAATTGGGTTGGCCACACCAGCGAACGGGTGTACTTCACACTCAAATATGACGAGATTTCGGGTCTCCGATAGGGAAATTTCACGCGTTCTGTTAATCAGAACGTCAGATCGCGTTGTTTGCTAATTTTCGTGACGTGTCAGAACCTTACAGCTGCCGCAGAGCACTGTTCCTTGCCCGCAGGGTGCCGTTTTTCTGCTGCGACCTGAATCAGGGTGAAAGAGTAAAATACTGCTGCAGTGGCGTGGGATTGTTAAATGCTATTCACAGCTCCTTGACCTCAGGTGAACCCTAGTTTGTGGTCTACTTGGTCGTAGCTGATTCAATTTGAATAGAGTTGGGTCTCACAGTTGATTCATGTAAACGAAGTCAGACTGCGTTGTAAAAGGGATTAATTCAGAGGAGAATCTGTATAGCTTAAACCCCAATGTATGCTTTGCCAGTCAAACACCATTACTCTTCTGATTTGTGTTTGTTGTTCTTCGTCAGCTAATTGTAGTTTTAAAATGGTTAATAAAGTTTGTCATTATTTTGTAAATTAAATACACCACTGTCCTCATTTACACTCGCTCATTTATTCACTGTATTTATTTTTTGTGGTGGTACACGGGTACCAGCAATTTAAGGTTAATTCTCATTAAATTAATTATTTTCATTATCTATTTCAGTTCTAAAAGTTACCACAGGAATAGGGAACAAAAGTACTAAGAGTAAATTCGCTACTTCATACATAATAATTAAGGGTGAAACTCACAATTTGAATGTTATTGAGATGACAATGTTCCTCTTTACGCAAAAATAATAGTTTACAGCATCACTCAGACATACGGTTATGATTAAAGCAAGAGATAGTTTGCAACCATTGCCGATCCTCAGGTTTGTAGCGAGGTGCAGCACATCCGAGTAGCAATGTAAACTATAGTCATCACTATAGTTTCACAATCTGAACAGTTGTGATGTGAATTTCTTAATGACTAACCCATGTGAACGAAAGACAACTGATAGTAATGAAGAAATTACATTAAATCCAGGATTTGTTTCTATTCTACTACCGAATACGAGACTGGAATAGAAGGGAGGACCGATAGAGGTACTCAAGGTACCCTCCGCCACACGCCGTCAGGTGGCTTGCGCAGTATGGATGTAGATGTAGATGTAGAATATGGTGATACATAAATCTTTTACAACAAGTAATCCAGTAATACATCATGAGCAGAGTTGCAACATGATCCTTACATTTATTGATTCAGTGAATTTTTGACGTGTTCACTCGTAAAGTGTGCATCTTACCTCAAACCAAGACATGTTATGCTAATACTAGCATATTGTCCTAATTATCGAGATTTAGTTAACTCAATAGATATTTTAAGAGTTCGTTAGTGGGCTAAACGGAATTGCAAAGCAAAAACGAAACAGCCTGCACGATATGGAACGCATTAAAGTGCAAAAAACCTAGGAGATTATTCCGATTTATATTTAAAATAGTATGTTGCTCTGTACAGACGATTTTGAAAATCCTTATTAAAATTATATGAAAAAATTTTCTTATATGCAACCAGATTGGTATTGCACAGACCTGTGAACTCATAGAAACACAGCATAATTACCTTAGCTGAACAACAAGTCATACCAGCATCACGATGAATTGAGAGTGGGAAGTAGCTTCCGTCGGACATTAGCTGACATTTACCTCAGCCAAGTAGACCAGAAATACCTATTATCTAATAAAAATTTCACAATCAAAGTAATCTACTACGAATGGTATACCGATGATACAGTTTTAATTTTCGGTGATACAGACAGTGAGAGTGATGCATTGGTAGCAGACCTCAGCAAGATTCCGAACAATATTAAATTCACAGTTAATAGTGAAATAAACAGGAGCATAAATTATGCTCAGATTTGAAAAGTAACCATAAACAGTACAGCATCTACAGAAAACCTTCAACCACAGATGTCAGTATTGACAACTTATTATGTCACGCCAACCAACAAAATATGGCAAATTTCAGACCCATGGTACTCCAAATGCAGAAAGTGTCCATGAGTCATACAGCTAAACAAAATGAAATCATAATAATGGCTATCCACAAAAAAAAAAAAAAAAAACGAAAAACACAGGTACACAGACAAGCAATTACCGCAACATTCATCCCAAGATAAATCCGCCTTCCACAGAAGCCCAACCGAAATATACCGTTATCTCATATATAGGCCCACTATCACTCCAAATAACAAACTTATTTGAAAGGAAGAATATTAAGATCAGCATCTCTACTAACAGATCCTTCTAGGGGCCCATATAGTCAATAAGGAATTTAAAAGCTTCAGTATGACTCGTACACAGAATTGTGCACTGATCAGAGACGCAGAAGTTTTGAGATTAGAAACAAAGAACACTCTGACGCTTTAAGAGTTGGCAACTTGAACTAGTCTATATTTGCAGCCCATATTACTGAAAAAAAATATTCAGTAAGAAATATTGAGAACAACATGAAAATATTACAGAAGAGAAGAAGAAGCCGCTATCAATGTGTGAGATTCAATAGAATAAATTACACACAAAAATAGCTCTCCTGAGAATATCCTTAATACGCAGACTGAGTTGGTTAATACTCCATTCCTGATAAATTCCCATAAAGTACGTTCCACCATCCATTGTTAATAATGTTTTTTCACCTACCTGCAATCAGCTAAAAATCTTGTAATGTTGTATCTACAACAGTCAATAATTTTCATGGCACTAAACATCACTGTTCAAATAGCACATTAGAATTCACATATTTTTTTAACCACCGTTACTTCTCTAAACATTATAAAATAAATTTGCAACGCTGTAATTCACAAAAATCACTTTTATCTGTCTGTAGTTAATGCCCCATATTTAATGTAAAATACCTTTTCAATATGACATAACAGTAATTTACGCATCCTTTCTCAACATATCATATCTTTGTAATATACCATTTTATGGTTGTATCTTTGACACCTATGTACTCTGTAAACACTGTATATTTGTTTTCATATGTTTTCAGTAATTTAAAACATCTGGTGCACATAGGAAAATAGTTTTTGGCCAAATGAAAGTGTTTAGTAATGCAGAAAGACGTATGTGAATGTGAAAATCCAACGAATATGATTCGCTGTAAGAAAACTGGGAAAAAAATGCTTAGAATCGCTGTATCAAGTAAGTTGCGTTGTAACACAAGCCTATTGCACAGCCGTCTTTGTTACACGTTTGTAGCTGAGAATTACTGTTTATGGTAGAGCAACTCACCAGTAAACGTCTGATGATTCATTATATAAATTCTAAACAGGTATTTTGTGAATCAAGGAACCTAAAACCTATTTTTTATGGTTGCTGTACATCATCAACAATTCAGATCACGTTCTTGTTGCACAGTTTATAAATTTTGAACTCGTTGAATAGAAACTAACAGGGATTAATAAGGCAAAAACCTAAAATATATTTGGGGGGGGGGGGGCAGCAATGGACAACAGAGACACTCTTAATTATCATTGAGTATGCTTGATAGCTCTTTAACCTATACGAATCACGTCACCAAAATTTCTAAGAAAGTAACAACGATGAGCTATATCCACGAGAAAATTACTTGCAATAAGTAGGGAGAAAATACCAGTGTTCTCAAAATAACTTATAGGAGCCTGTGCTTTTCCGCTGCAGAAGACCCCTGCCCAGTCTGGATTTCATCTCCTTATCGGTTCTTACATGTGCACCCTTGAATATCTATGACCCAGAAGTCAATACAGCTTTTGACGTCACACAAAAACGGCTCCAAGCTCAGCAGAGATGACAAGGGTCAGGGACTATAGCTAAAAAATTGTCCAGGCATGAAAAAGTAAAATAGGCAACCTGCATTATTGCTAATATAATTATTATTCTTTCCTTCGTCACTGATATATGTAATCCAGTAGCAAATTTGCTACCGATGCAACAATACATTACGTCCTCTATGTATTATACTGCTATTTGTAAATTTCAGGACAAATAACTCGTTAGATTAAAGAGTACATTCCCTATGAAATAAGTAAGTAACATCCAACTTTCATGAAGGACGAGCAAGTTGTACAGATCATTTTCTTCAAAAAAAAATGCTCTGTAGATAAAATTCGCTTGGTTTCCTCGCCGCGTTAGGTCAATCGTAATACGCATGTTTGTTGCCATTTGGTGTCCAGTACCACATAAATGATGAACGTGACTCTGCCAAAAGTTTTCTTCCGCCTGCGTTTGAATTACAATGGTAAAGTTCACTAGAAGTGATTGGATGAAGAAATATTGGCCGCGCGGTTCCCCCCGTCGGAGGTTCGAGTCCTCCCTCGGGCATGGGTGTTTGTGTTGTCCACAACGTAAGTTACTTTAAGTTAGATTAAGTAGTGTTTAGGCTTAGGGACCGATGACATCAGCAGTTTAGTCCCATAAGACCTTACCACAAATTTTCAATTTCCAAGAAATATTAAACGAAACTCAAGGTTAAAAAGGAACATATGTGAGGCAATCATTCATGAAAAACGTCAAGTCCGCTGGAATTCCGTTAACGCTAAGATTTTCTCTCAATGAAGACTATGGTATACTAACAGCAACCGAGCGAGGTGGCGCAGTGGTTAGCACACTGGACTCGCATTCGGGAGGACGACGGTTCAATCCTGTCTCCGGCCATCCTGATTTAGGTTTTCCGTGATTTCCCTAAATCGTCTCAGGCAAATGCCGGGATGGTTCCTTTGAAAGGGCACGGCCGATTTCCTTCCCAATCCTTCCCTAACCCGAGCTTACGCTCCGTCTCTAATGACCTCGTTGTCGACGGTACGTTAAACACTAACTAACTACTAACAGCATGGGATAGTTGAGGTAGGACGAGCAACGCTATACTTGTCAACTAATAGCGCTGTCAGATCACATGGACAGTCATTGTGAAAGAACGAAACATGCACACAAGATCTTAAACTTCACGCGTATCTACTGGTATTCACACACGAATATTATTGGAAAAACTTAATTGATCGCTAACTGAATATGAAAGTGCTGACAATTTCGAATCTGACAACACTCTACCTCACTCAGTGCAACGCGGCTTATACGAAAACTGTTGTGGGTTGGCAGGAGAGCCAACACCGGGTACTAGAGGAAGCCGAAAGGCACGCGTTTTAGCTCACGCAGGCTGGCGTGAGGTCTGGAACAGGACAAGGAAATTGGACTTTAGAAAAACAGACGTAGCTGGTGGAATACTTAACTTCAATCCATTAATGATGAGCGTCGCTCTTGACTGTACATGATTCAGTATCAATAGTAACTGGTAATGGCGCCTTGCTAGGTCGTAGCAAATGACGTAGCTCAAGGCTATGCTAACTATCGTCTCGGCAAATGAGAGCGTATTTTGTCAGTGAACCATCGCTAGCAAAGTCGGCTGTACAACTGGGGCGAGTGCTAGGAAGTCTCTCTAGACCTGCCGTGTGGCGGCGCTCGGTCTGCAATCACTGATAGTGGCGACACGCGGGTCCGACGTATACTAACGGACCGCGGCCGATTTAAAGGCTACCACCTAGCAAGTGTGGTGTCTGGCGGTGACACCACAAAAACCATGTTCCAAAAAACTGCTCCTCGTTTTTTAACGACGAGGAGGGATGACACTGCTCGGATTATAAATGCAATAAAAAAACCTGGGTAGTTCACAATCCAAGGTATACTATTTTACTGGACAAACAAATAGTCCGGGAAGGCTCAAATTCGCTCCATGTTACTTTATTTGCATCTTTAGAGGTCAAACTAAGACGAAACGTAGCTTGAATTGAAATATTGGTATGACTACTTGTGAGGAAAAGAAACTTCGAGAATCTACTCCGAGCATTCGAAAATACACACCCATGCCTGTATATCATGAGGACGAAGAAATCGGAACCCATCAGTGGAAAGAGAGGAGGCTGCTTATCTCAAGTGACAAATAAAACAAAATAATCCATTCTATTCGTCTCCTAAGCAACAGCATGTGTTACAGATAGCAACAAATATGTCTCATTCATAAGTCATGAAATAAGGAAATTACGAAAGGTGGAATGGCGAAAGGTGTACCCTTTCGAAGTGTGAAAACAAATGTACCTCAAGTAACAACAATCAAAGAAATTCGACTGCTATTCGGAAGAGACAGTTTCCAATGTAGATGACCACCAGTTCTGGAAATAGAAACATTCTGTCAGATCAATCGTTATAGCAAGTGTACTACTTGGGGATGATATTCCGGAACTGAACCTAGAAGGGCAATTACAAGTGGAACACTCCCGCCAGGGCCATAACTACAATGGAAGGACTAAATAAAATGAATCTGAACTGGTCACAGAAGATGCATGGACTCTAGATGCTCTTCATAAATGGAGTTGTGTTAAGAGATCTTCGTATAACTGCGAGACACCCCAACAAACTATCAGCCGTATAGTATTGTGCACCAAAAGCATATCACATTGAATGGAGTGACATGTTCTTAGTTACAGCATCAGCTCTGAATTGCACTTGCCAGCTAGGCATCAACTTACGAATACTTAAAAAGTAAATTGACTCTTGGTTAGTTTCTGCTCTGTATGGAAATTGTATACTTATTTATGTTTGTGTCTTGCATCTGATATGTCTAGACTTTAATTTTACTGACATTTTTTCATGTACTATGAACACTCCTGGAAATGGAAAAAAGAACACATTGACACCGGTGTGTCAGACCCACCATACTTGCTCCGGACACTGCGAGAGGGCTGTACAAGCAAAGATCACACGCACGGCACAGCGGACACACCAGGAACCGCAGTGTTGGCCGTCGAATGGCGCTAGCTGCGCAGCATTTGTGCACCGCCGCCGTCAGTGTCAGCCAGTTTGCCGTGGCATACGGAGCTCCATCGCAGTCTTTAACACAGGTAGCATGCCGCGACAGCGTGGACGTGAACCGTATGTGCAGTTGACGGACTTTGAGCGAGGGCGTATAGTGGGCATGCGGGAGGCCGGGTGGACGTACCGCCGAATTGCTCAACACGTGGGGCGTGAGGTCTCCACAGTACATCGATGTTGTCGCCAGTGGTCGGCGGAAGGTGCACGTGCCCGTCGACCTGGGACCGGACCGCAGCGACGCACGGATGCACGCCAAGACCGTAGGATCCTACGCAGTGCCGTAGGGGACCGCACCGCCACTTCCCAGCAAATTAGGGACACTGTTGCTCCTGGGGTATCGGCGAGGACCATTCGCAACCGTCTCCATGAAGCTGGGCTACGGTCCCGCACACCGTTAGGCCGTCTTCCGCCGACGCCCCAACATCGTGCAGCCCGCCTCCAGTGGTGTCGCGACAGGCGTGAATGGAGGGACGAATGGAGACGTGTCGTCTTCAGCGATGAGAGTCGCTTCTGCCTTGGTGCCAATGATGGTCGTATGCGTGTTTGGCGCCGTGCAGGTGAGCGCCACAATCAGGACTGCATATGACCGAGGCACACAGGGCCAACACCCGGCATCATGGTGTGGGGAGCGATCTCCTACACTGGCCGTACACCACTGGTGATCGTCGAGGGGACACTGAATAGTGCACGGTACATCCAAACCGTCATCGAACCCATCGTTCTACCATTCCTAGACCGGCAAGGGAACTTGCTGTTCCAACAGGACAATGCACGTCCGCATATATCCCGTGCCATCCAACGTGCTCTAGAAGTTGTAAGTCAACTACCCTGGCCAGCAAGATCTCCGGATCTGTCCCCCATTGAGCATGTTTGGGACTGGATGAAGCGTCGTGTCACGCGGTCTGCACGTCCAGCACGAACGCTGGTCCAACTGAGGCGCCAGGTGGAAATGGCATGGCAAGCCGTTCCACAGGACTACATCCAGCATCTCTACGATCGTCTCCATGGGAGAATAGCAGCCTGCATTGCTGCGAAAGGTGGATAAACACTGTACTAGTGCTGACATTGTGCATGCTCTGTTGCCTGTGTCTATGTGCCTGTGGTTCTGTCAGTGTGATCATGTGATGTATCTGACCCCAGGAATGTGTCAATAAAGTTTCCCCTTCCTGGGACAATGAATTCACGGTGTTCTTATTTCAATTTCCAGGAGTGTATGATACATTTGTAAATTATTGCTCTACGTCCTTATTGGAGACATGCTTCATCCACAACCGCATTGACAGATTTAGTGGAACTGATGCTACATCTGATCTATATGATATCGTAAGATATCGAAGAGGCTTATCAGTAACAGAAGAAAGATACTGGAACGAGAGCGGTGTGTCCGTACAATATTCAAAACTCTGTTCCGTTACTCTAGATTGCTAGGAGGGTTATCTACACGACTGGCAATTGAAGTTGCAACAACACGAGGGTGGAAAGCAACAATTAACAAACTGGCTTTAAATGTATGTACTTCATACCCGCATATTCAAATCATTAGTGCTTCAGTACCACAGCACCAAGTAGACGGGAGTAATGACACCTAAATTATTTGTATAAGGGAGTATTACGCATCTGGTTTCTCAATCTGAATTAGCTTTGAATCATGATTGTTTGTGCTAAGATAGGGTTATGCTTTGTATAAGAAGGATAGAGTCTACCAGCATGACGCGGAATTCGACAGCGATAGGATAGTAGCTTCTCGAGACTGCATCTCTGGGCAGATGGCGAAAATGGGTATCAGCCACACAGCAGTTGCCACGATTTTGCTGTTCTCTTAGTTCGGGGTGCCTCGATTGTCATGTGAAACAAAGATGAAGGTTTCAGGAGAGCCATATTCAACGCTTGGCAGAGTTTTACGTATTTGCACCGAAAAGGATAGTCATACTGTTCGCTTACCTGAGAGGGATCGAATAGGTACATCTTGTAACATGAATAAGGAAACAGGCTTGTCTGCAGCAAGGTCGGTATCCACACAGACAGTGCGGTTACGTTTGGAGAGTCACGCACTGTCAGCACGGTGACCAACGTGACGGCTTCCTCCTCAGAGCAGAGCAAAGTTCAAAGACAGCAAAAGCTTATCGTTTGCACAAAGATTGTACAAATCGTTTGGTTTAGCGGTACTCATACGGGCTTCTGAGTACAAGTGAATGACTAGTTGGTGTATTTTTCGGTCATTTGTGTTGAGTGAGTTCAACTTCTTGTGTTAGTGTTACATTACCTGTGGTACAGACAAAATTAACTAAAGGTGGATATTGGCTACGTCTTTTGTGTACAGATCCAGGGGGAACTGATCACTGTCCATAAAAAGCTGGAAGGTGTGTTAGCCACAGTCGAAAAACTGCAGGCTGCTGATCTGTACGGCCGTGACATCGTGGCACCTGAGACAATTGCTTTGTCACCTCTGGAATCCCTGGCGTTGCCTCAAATCCACTTTGCTGCAGTGCCTTCCGAGTCACACCTCCCAGCCGGTCGCTATTTATCTGACGGGTGATTGGAGAACTGTGGTGTGATTACGAATCTCTGGGCGGATGGCAAAGGTGGGTATCAGCCAAATGGATGTTTCCTTACGTCTTGGAAACAAGTATCAGGTACTGCCAATTGCTGAAAGCACTTCTGAGACAGAGCGGGACGCCTCGCCTGTTGCAAACGTGGGCGTCTTCCTCAGAGGTCCGGAAAAGCGCAGACGGTGGGATTGCTTGTAATTCGGAGCTCCAGTGTCAGGTGAGTGAGGGGGTCTCTCAGCGAAATAGTGAGCAAAATGGAAAGAAGGCCAGTGTCTACTCTATTTTATGCCGGGAGCTCTCGTCCGAGATGTGGGGGAAGCTCTGCCGGCAGCTATTTAGCGCACTGGGTGCTCACGGCTGCATACCGTGCCTCATATAGGCCTGCCGCCTGGGTTCCCGGGCCATCCTAGGTTCCTAAAGGTAGCTGGCTGATATGATGAAGGCAACTAGTCTCAGTTATGGAGTAGAAGTAGTGTTACGGTTTTGCAGCGTCGTTCCCAAAACCGTTCCTGGTCCTTTGGCCTGGAGCCGAGTAAAATGTCCAAATCACAGGCTCAGACGATTCTGCAATGATCTTGTACGTGGATTTTTCGACCTCCGCTACAGGGTGGAGGAATACAGGACTCCCCTTAATCGATCAGGCGTGCACTACACGCAGGAAGCGGCTATTGGTGTAGTAGAGAACGTGTGGTGTGTAAATGTGAGTTTCTTACTTTAGAGGAATCCCTCCACAGTCCCGATAATATGTGTTTTGATTCCAGCCAGTGTAACATTTGCCATCGCAGTGCAGATAAAGATAGTTAATACAGTAGTAGTTAGCTGTAAAGGAAAGATTCTGGAAGTAGCGCCACTTATAAACGGTAACACTGGAGAAATAGTGCAATGCATAGAAAGCTGGCTGAAACTAGCTGTCAACAGCAATGAAATTCTAAATTCCGATTGGGATGCAATTTTATCGATAGGTTGAACACTTATGGTGGATGCTTGTTTATAGCCGTAAGTAATACGATAATAGCTAATGTGATTAATACAAATTCCGAATGCGAAAGAAGTTGATTGAAGACAAGTGTTCAACGTGGATCAAAGATGATCATGGGATTCTTTTACAGACCCCTGCCTCAGGAGTACTAATGACGGAAAATCTGTGGGGAAACTTGACAATATTTCACTTAAACATCCCGCTCATGTTGTAGTATTAGTTGGATATTCCAACATACAAGCTATAGACTGGGAGACTCCAGTGATTAAAGCGGATACTATGGACAGTGTAGAGTATGAAATTTTTTTAAATGCCTTGTTAGAAATTTACCTTGAGCAGTTTTTATGAGAAACGACTCGTGAAGCAACATCTTCGATCCGCAGATGACAACAGGCCCGAACTTTTGGATTCAGCGTGAAACAAGAGTTCTTTGAGCATATGGCCATTGGAGCATCACAGAGTACGGCTGTGAATAGGTATACAAAGAAGGATAGGAATCTCTTTCCCCTTAGCAAAAGTGATAAGAAATAGATATCAGATTACCTGAGTGGTCATAATGACAATTTCATCTTCACCACTGAAAAGGTTCAGTATCAGTGGACAAAGTTCAATAGCATTGTAAAGTAGCGTTTAAGCAGGTATCTGCCTAGCAAAGTAGTGATGGATGGCAAAGACCCGCCGTGGTTCGACAGCCATGTTTGAAAGCTGCTACGGAAGCAAAGAGAACTCCATTCTGAATTTAACAGATTTAAGCCTAGCGAAAGCCTCGCATAAAAAGAAGCCAAAACTTGCGAAAGAAGACACGTGAGTGAAGCGTTCAGTCACTTCAAAAGTAAAATGTTGTGTGACGGTTTGACTGACCATGTCATAGAAAAGCAGTTGTAATCGCTCAAGAGAATGAAGGCCACTGGACCTGACAGGATACCAACACGATCATAAATAGATTATGTGAAAGAACTTGCTCCTCTTCTAGCAGTAGTGTACCGTACGTCTCTGCGGGATCGAAGTATTCCCTATGACTGGAAGAAAAACACAGCTCATTCCCGTTTACAAGGAGGGTCGTCGAACAGACGCACGAAATAGCAGGCCTATAACTCTGACAACCGTCACGTGCACAATTCTGGAAACTCAGCTCGCTCTGTTCGTCCAAGAGATCAAGAAGGTGGCTCATACAGGTGCCTGGCAGTAGTGGCGTCCTTTCTGTTCCGTAAGGCATTGGATACAGTTCCACACTGCCACCTAATTAACATAATAGAAGAGTGCGGAATATCAGACCAACTTTGTGACTGGATTGTAGAATTTCCAGCAAACAGAACACAGCATGTCATTCTCAGGAAGTATTCTTCACATGTAAAAGTGGCTTTGGGCGTACCTCACGAGAGAGTTATTAGTCCATTAATTTTAGAGCAGACACATAATTGACTTAGTAGAAACATCGGATGTTCCATGAGGCATTTCGGGGATGATGCTGCTCTATGAAGAGAAGTCGCAACACTAGAAAATTGTAGCGGAATGCAGGAAGACCTGCAGGGAATCAAAAATGGTTGAAATGGCTCTGAGCACTATGGGACTTAACTTCTGCGGTCATCAGTCCCCTAGAACTTAGAACTACTTAAACCTAACTAACCGAAGGACATCACACACATCCATGCCCGAGGCAGGATTCGAACCTGCGACCGTAGCGGTCGCGCGGTTCCAGACTTTAGCGCCTAGAACCGCTCGGCCACACCGGCCGGCTGCAGAGAATCGATGCTTATCAACCAACTCCACTGGGAGACGGTGCAAGAGACGCGTCCTCTGTTACGGCGTGGTATGCTGTCAAAGTTCCGAGATTGTACCTTCCTGTAAGTGTCAACAAGTATATTGATTTCTCCTATGCGTATCTCGTGAAAATGCCATGAAGATAAAAAAAGAGACACTCGAGCGCTCACGGAGCCATAGCGGCAATCGTTCCCGCAAACAATTCGCGATCGGAGCAAGAAAGGGATAAGTGATAGCGGTACACAAAGTACCCGCGACAATACACCGCAAGTGGGCTTACTGAGTATTGACGTACGTGTACATGGCGTGGCTGCAGAGGGAGGCGCACCGATACTGGTGTAGGAACGAAAGTTGCCTGACTACATTCGTCATCGTCATACGTACAAGCGCTGCACCTTGTTTGATGGTATGATCTGCTGTTGGGTAAATAACGTTATCATCACTGGTCGTATAGCCTTTAATTAGGATAGTTGCCGTTACATCTCTGACGTATCTGAGATCTCCGTTACGACCTTTTCAACGTGATAATGCAGTGCAGCATGGTGCCCGTGGTATTCTGATATACCTGGATGCAGAGGGCGTTAGACTGTGGTCCTGGCCAGTGCGTTTTCAAAATCTCTGACAGAATGAAAAAAATTGGTCATGGGTTTCTGAGAGACTGGCGTAGCGCAGTTCGCTGCCACACTCAGACATAGGGCAGAAGTAGCGTGGATTGACGTACTCTTATGTTTCACCAAAGGTCAGTTGTAAGCTGTGCCCAGCAAGTCTAGAGCAGTTGTCGCTGGCACACGCGGCCCCCCTGTGTATTGAACCTCGTACCATATGCAGACCCCAAACACCTGCAGATGTAATAATATGTCCGTCCTACGACACTGTATTTGCGCGGTAATTAATATGTCATTATTTTCAAACTTCTTGGAGTTGCAATTTTAATGGAAAGCAGTCACTGTGACATGTATTTAGAAATGAGCATCAATAGTTGCAGAACTTACTGTGGTAGTGAGTTTTATTGTAATAATTTTTGTGGGCGTACTATCTACAATACTAGCAGGACATGATAATTTATTGTGGTTTGTTGTGAAATGTAATGTTCATACACAGTCTTGGAAACCGGTGTTCAGTTAAGGACAGTCCGATCACCAGAAAAAAAAGTTGATGAGGGAATGAGAAAACATCAAAGAAAAACGTTGTGCTCAGAAACAGTATATTTAATTGGAGCAGCAAAACTTAACTACAGTGTTCAATTACTGCTAGAGTAGATCTATAATACGATAGCCCATTTGAAGATATTAAACGTACTACTGTCATTGTTAAACAGAAATTACGATTTAAAGGTTACATTTAAGAGAAGTGTGTGATGTACCGTTAACAAATGATTTCAATTGTAAATTACGTGAATCAGTGTCATCGCAACATGAAATCTTTGGAACAACCATAAACTCGGTAGCCAGTCCTGGCTTTTAATTAATGCGTAGCATTTGTGTAGATTCGTGACGTTCATTACGAAGCTACACTTCCCGCCTGCTCACCCACATTTAGGTTCTCCGTGGTTTCCTTAAAATAGATTTATGTGACAGCAGGGATGTTCCTATAGGAAAGGACACAGCTCCAATTTTTAAGTCTTCTGCAACGTGGGTTTGTTTTCCGACTCCAATTACTCCTTCATCGACGGGATGATAGGCAATAATCTTCCTTGCTTTCCTTGTTTCATGTTTTCCTCCACTATTATGTTACGTAGCTCTATGATTACCACACTAGGTTCGTAATCCGGAGGAGCAGGGTTGAAATCCGCTACCGGCCATGCCTATTTTGGCAGTTCATCATTTCCTTAACTAGCCTAAGGCATATTTCGCAAAGGTTCTTTGAAAACGCTACGTACGATTACTATTCCCATACTTGTGTAATGCAACTTTGTGCAACAGACTCTGATCAACTCGTTGTCGACGTGACGTCAAACTGCAATCCTGCGTCTTGTGCTTTCTTCATGTTATTCAAATGTTTATGACCTTGGAGCAGGTTTTGAGATTGACATTCGGTTACTAACCTATAGATTCGTTCTCATATCTTAAAAAATCCGAGAGTATAAGAAATCGGACGTTCCCAATATAACCGATGCCGAGAAGGGAAGTGACTGTTCCGAGTCAGTCACTAACGTTCTCACACCAATGTGAGGTGGCATCTAGCGAAAGGAAATAGTACTATCAACCCTCAGTTTAGCGCCATGCGGCTGGTTGAGGGTCCCTTCGGCCACAGAGGGAGAATTGCTTGCCAGCCCGTAATTGGCGCATTCGTATGCGGAGTCGGCGCGCGAAATGCGGCATAAATCCTAATTGTTAGCTCGGCGCATGCTACTTGCCGGTGTAAATAATTCTCGCGCTAATCCTGGCGCGATCTCCGGCGGGGTTTTATTGGTCTGGAAGGCTTAGGCCGGCCTTCCTCACGCAAAAACCTCCCACTCCGCTAGCCGCTAGCTGCTACCTGCTCAGCATTCTGCGGCAGCCCCATCTCTGCCGTCAGCTATTTACAGTACCTGAGCTACTGCATACGCAATTGTTTTTGCTGATGCGCACACTAGCGCAATGGAAATCAATAAATATTGCGTATTAAAAACTGTAAGTTTATGCACGTACTGATTCAGCAACTCTATGAAGCATATCTGCACATATCGTGTGTTATGTAGTGCAAATTCTAATTTTTTTATTTCTCACGTCGTTGTAAGCATCATGAGTGAGGCTATGAGCTCCAACAGACAATACTGTATAGTTCAACGGAATCATCAGAAAAATAAATGTATTTATATTTATTTTGGGAACTTGCCTAGATAACATATCTAAATAATGCAAAGGACTAATCAAACTACATTCGCCTCTATTAATGGTGGTAACCGTAGCGTCAACAGTGATTCCTGAAACCGTTATCGTAAATCTTAGCACTGTGGGTGCTTTGACAGCAGTATTAAAATGTATGGTACTCCTATCAGTATATCTGTTATATTACACTGTACTATACAGGACGATTCAGCTAAGCTCTTCGCCTCAGATAATTCCAGAACTGTTTATGACATCATAATTCTGCATTTAAAATATCCCACTAAAGCACATAACCTCCAGTCAATACTACATTAATTGCTGAGATATTGGTATCAACTTCGATTTTTCTTTCAGATAGAACTACAGTAATCTCTGCTGCCGGTATCGCAGTTCTAAAAAAAAAAGAATTCGATGATGTTTCATTTTAGAAAATAAAATTAGTTTTTTTGGCCTCTAAGGATGTTTCACCAAGTAACTATGGTAAAAGTTGGGCTGCGGCTCTTGCCAGAATCTCGAAAGAAAGATGTTCACAGCTTCACGCTATGAGATTGTCAATATGCACGCGCTGCAAAATTACAACAACAACACGAACAAAATGAGAGTCACAAAAGAAGTTGCTTATAAATCCTTTCTTAAAATGTCATTTATATCATCAAGTATTTGCAGTTCTCACCGTCTACTGAAAATACACGTCTGCAGTCTCTTGTGCGAAGAATTCCGGACAGGCTGAAGAAATTTCATTGACATCTATTGCACGTGCTGCACCAGTGAGATATTTAGCACCTCTTTGGTCGTCGGAATTAGTGCCTACACCTCATCTCTGTGTTCACCTCGGAGAAAAAAGTCCAGTGGCATCAAATCGGACGAACGTTAAAGCCAAATGGTAACCCTTCCACAAATACTTCCAGTGACCAGTAAAGAGCTGGGTCGGCGCTTTCGTAGCCACAAGCGAGTAGTCAGTCGGGTACATATCGTTCTGGTGCCATAAATATCTACGTATTTTAGGAGTTGTCTCCTCTAAGAAGCTGTGGTTTCTTCAGTGAATTAAAGAGCTGTCTCTTAGTATTCAGTCATCCCGCAGCAATCGTCGGTTTTCCACTGCCTCTGCTGTTCAGCGTTCGTCAGCCAATGGGGATTATTAATAACACAGTAACGCACACTACTTTCACTCCGCTTTGCATGACGTGTATAAGTAGCATTTTCGTTAATGACAATTGTTTAAAGAGCACCTGTTGGCCTGGTGTGGAATTAGATACGAGCGGCAGAATTCCATAGGTTCTCAGCAATCCAGTTTGTTTACCTGCTTGCGAAGTGACTTACGATACAGATGGAAGTATGTTCACGAGGAAAATTCGAACAACGCTGAGCTATTTCAGTGGCACTCAGTATTTCTGTCGAGGTAACATGAGGATTATAATTAAGAGTTACCGAAACGTGACATTTTTCTTATTTAGACATGAAATAATGAGCTACCGCACAACACAGCATTCGGTCTCACGTTCTATACAAATAAATATTTAGTTATAAACATACGAATATTTTTCCGAAAGTAGTAATTGGATTTGAAGAGTGAAACGTCGTTTAAGCCCTCTCTTTTCGGACTACAAATTTTTACAAAGGTACAGACGGTGTTTAGAAAGGATAGATTGCATGTAACCGGTGGTGGAGTGTTCGTCGCTGTTAGTAGTAGTTTATCCTGTAGTGAAGTAGAAGTGGATAGTTCCTGTGAAATATTATGGGTGGAGGTTATACTCAACAACCGAGCTAGGTTAATAATAGGCCCCTTTTACCGACCTCCCGACTCAGCAGCATTAGTGGCAGAACAACTGAGAGAAAAATTGGAATACATTTCACATAAATTTTCTCAGCATGTTATAGTCTTAGGTGGAGATTTCAATTTACCAGATATAGACTGGGACACTCAGATGTTTAGGACGGGTGGTAGGGACAGAGCATCGAGTGACATTACACTGAGTGCACTATCCGAAAATGACCTCGAGCAATTAAACAGAGAACCGACTCGTGGAGATAACATCTTGGACCTACTGATAACAAACAGACCCGAACTTTTCGACTCTGTATGTGCAGAACAGGGAATCAGTGATCATAAGGCCGTTGCAGCATCCCTGAATATGGAAGTTAATAGGAATATAAAAAAAGGGAGGAAGGTTTATCTGTTTAGCAAGAGTAATAGAAGGCAGATTTCAGACTACCTAACAGATCAAAACGAAAATTTCTGTTCCGACACAGACAATGTTGAGTGTTTATGGAAAAAGTTCAAGGCAATCGTAAAATGCGTTTTAGACAGGCACGTGCCGAGTAAAACTGTGAGGGACGGGAAAAACCCACCGTGGTACAACAACAAAGTTAGGAAACTACTGCGAAAGCAAAGAGAGCTTCACTCCAAGCTTAAACGCAGCCAAAACATCTCAGACAAACAGAAACTAAACGATGACAAAGTTAGCGTAAGGAGGGCTATGCGTGAAGTGTTCAGTGAATTCGAAAGTAAAATTCTATGTACCGACTTGACAGAAAATCCTAGGAAGTTCTGGTCTTACGTTACATCAGTAAGTGGCTTGAAACAGCATATCCAGACACTCCGGGATGATGATGGCATTGAAACAGAGGATGACACGCATAAAGCTGAAATACTAAACACCTTTTTCCAAAGCTGTTTCACAGAGGAAGACCGCACTGCAGTTCCTTCTCTAAATCCTCGCACAAACGAAAAAATGGCTGACATCGAAATAAGTGTCCAAGGAATAGAAAAGCAACTGGAATCACTCAACAGAGGAAAGTCCTCTGGACCTGACGGGATACTAATTCGACTCTACGCACAGTACGCGGAAGAACTTGCCCCCCTTCTAACAGCCGTGTACCGCAAGTCTCTAGTGGAACGGTAGGTTCCAAATGATTGAAAAAGAGCACAGGTAGTCCCAGTCTTCAAGAAGGGTCGTCGAGCTGATGCGCAGAACTATAGACCTATATCTCTGACGTCGATCTGTTGTAGAATTTTAGAACATGTTATTTGCTCGAGTATCATGTCGTTTTTGGAAACCCAGAAGCCACTATGTAGGAATCAACATGGATTCCGGAAACAGCGATCGTGTGAGACCCAACTCGCTTTATTTGTTCATGAGACCCAGAAAATATTAGATACAGGCTCCCAAGTAGATGCTATTTTTCTTGACTTCCGGAAGGCGTTCGATACAGTTCCGCACTGTCGCCTGATAAACAAAAAAGAGCCTACGGAATATCAGACCAGCTGTGTGGCTGGATTGAAGAGGTTTTAGCAAACAGAACACAGCATGTTGTTATCAATGGAGAGACGTCTACAGACGTTAAAGTAACCTCTGGCGTGCCACAGGGGAGTGTTATGGGACCATTGCTTTTCACAATATATGTAAATGACCTAGTAGATAGTGTCGGAAGTTCCATGCGGCTTTTCGCGGATGATGCTGTAGTATACAGAGAAGTTGCAGCATTAGAAAATTGTAGCGATATGCAGGAAGATCTGCAGCGGATAGGCACTTGGTGCAGGGAGTGGCAACTGACCCTTAACATAGACAAATGTAATGTATTGCGAATAAATAGAAAGAAGGATCCTTTATTGTATGATTATATGATAGCGGAACAAACACTGGTAGCAGTTACGTCTGTAAAATATCTGGGAGTATGCGTGCGGAACGATTTGAAGTGGAATGATCATATAAAATTAATTGTTGGTAAGGCGGGTACCGGGTTGAGATTCATTGGGAGAGTCCTTAGAAAATGTAGTCCATCAACAAAGGAGGTGGCTTACAAAACACTCGTTCGACCTATACTTGAGTATTGTTCATCAGTGTGGGTTCCGTACCAGATCGGGTTGACGGAGGAGATACAGAAGATCCAAAGAAGAGCGGCGCGTTTCGTCACAGGGTTATTTGGTAACCGTGATAGCGTTACGTAGATGTTTAACAAACTCAAGTCGCAGACTCTGCAAGAGAGGCGCTCTGCATCGCGGTGTAGCTTGCTCGCCAGGTTTCGAGAGGGTGCGTTTCTGGATGAGGTATCGAATACATTGCTTCCCCCTACTTATACCTCCCGAGGAGATCACGAATGTAAAATTAGAGATATTAGAGCGCGCATGGAGGCTTTCAGACAGTCGTTCTTCCCGCGAACCATACGCGACTGAAACAGGAAAGGGAGGTAATGACAGTGGCACGTAAAGTGCCCTCCGCCACACCGTTGGGTGGCTTGTGGAGTATAAATGTAGATGTATATGTAGATGTAGACTACAATAATAGCACCAGAAATTAATTTAGTTCCATCTGGAACATCAAAATTGTTACCGATATCTCAGCATTTAGTAGAACAACGTAAAGGGACTATACATCGTTTTCAAAATTTATATGGGAAAAATACGAGTATTTACCATACCTTAAACAACATCTCAAATATCTCAGGTAAACAGCTTAGATGAAGCATATGAAGTATGTCCAACTTAGTGTGTAAGTGTAGTGGTAATGGTAGACCGATACCACAAGATACCCACTGGGAACATTGTCTCATATGGCAATCGAGATAGATTTAAATCAGATTCACAATGCTGCAAACGTTAGTAAGTGTGTTATCAGATATCATACCACCATCAACACTTGAAAAGTGAATTTTCTTGGAATTAATCACATTCCAAATATGGAACGCGGCCGACTAGGATATGCTGAAATATCTGAATCAGATAAAACCAGTGATTCTGTCACATAATTCATTCAAATCCCATGGATCTTGCCGAACCGTGGTGGCTTCCATTCCTCAATGATGGAGAGTCACCTCAGGAGAGGCCAGATTAACTTATAGTTCCTGAAGAGAAAAAACAGTCTTTTCGGTTGCTGCAGAGTCAACAGTCTGGATGATTGACTGTTTTGGCCTTCTAATGATAGCCACCATGGCGTTGCCATGTTGGTACTGACAGTGGCTGAAAGCAAGAGGAGACTACGGTCGCCGTATTTCAGGATGCCATACTGCTCTACAATACTGTTAAATTGTGATGATATTCTCTTGTGAAAAATACTTCAAGAGAGAAATTGTTCTGGATTTGTAGTTTTGGGAGAGAACTGGTGAAGAGGTTGCCGTTCTCACGAAAAACATTGCTCTGGTCGGAAAGTTGATTTTAGATCCCTTGATCAGGTAAGCGGGCTACATAATTTAAGAAGGGAAACGGATATGTGAGATACTCTGAAGTAGAGTTAGTTAGCGGATAGTGGTGAAGTGGTCAGATGAATACTGAGTTATAAATGAAAAATATATTAGGTGTAATGCAGGAGTAAGTGTAATAATGAACAAGGATGTAAGAATGCTGATAAGCTACAATGAACAGTTTTATAGCAGCCAAGTTAGACACAAGAGCAACAGCCATTACAGCAGAAGAAATGGGTGAGCCAACTAGCTCTGCACGTGATAAAGGAATTGGAAGAATGTATGGTAACGTAAAAAAGTACTGAGATAGTTAAGGTAGACTCAAATTAAGTGATATCATTGAATGTAATTCGATAGTGGGAAAAGGTAGAGAAGGTAAAAGGACAGAAGCATATGGATAGGAGGAGGAGGGGGGTGGTGAGAGGTGGGAGTAATGGAAGAGGAAGCTGCCTCGTAGAATTTTTCAAATAGCTTAATTTACTCTTTGCCAACACTTCATCTATGAAGCAAGTAACCGTGCTATATACACTGATGAGCCAAAACATTACGACCACCTTCTTAATAGCTTGTTTGTCCGTCTTTGGAACGAAATACTTCGCTTATTCTGCGTATCAGGGATCCGACATCTTGTTGATAAATTTTTGGATTTATGTGGTATTAGATGTCTAAGTACAGGTCATGTAATTCGCGTATATTATGGGCCACTGATTTGCGTACGCGGTGATGGCGCCCGATAGCGGCCTAGGTCGGTTCAATAGGATTTATATCAGGCGAATTTTGTAGCCGAGACATCAACGTGAGTTCGTCGTTATAGTACTCCTCATACGACTCTAGCACGGTTCTGGCTCAGGGACAAGGACAATTACGCTGCTGAAAGATCACATCGCCGTCGGAGAAGACATCAAACATTAAGGGATGCAGATTATTCGTAGCTCTCAGCGTGTCTTCGATTACTACCAGAGGTCACATGCAAGAGCAGAAGAATGTATCCCAGAGCATAATACTGCTGCCACCATCTTGCACCCGTTGCAAGATGAACGTTTCGAACCACTGTTCACCTCGATGATTACGTTTGTGGGGACGACCAGCGACCTAGTGTTGTAAAAATTTGAGTTACCTAAAGAGACGACATGTTTCCATAGATCTATTGTCTAATGCCTATGGTTCCGTGGCCACTGCCATCGTAATTGACGATGTCGTTGGTTCAACATGTCAACAAGTGCGGATGGTCTGCTGCGTAGCTAAATGTTCAATAATGAACGATGAACGGTGTGCACCGAAACACTTGTGCGTACACCACAATTGTGCTCTTTCGCGAGAGGTTCCACAGATCACCACCTATCCTATTTTACAGAGCAGACAAACCTCCGAACCCCATGTTCTGGGAAGGGTCGAGGACGTCCAACTATTTAGAGCCTAGTGGTAGTTTCACTGTCCTTCTACCTCTTTCCATAGATGCTCACGACAGTAGCAGGTGGACATTCGACCCGCTTTGCCGTTTTCGGGATACACGTTCACAGGATCTGCGTAATAACCCTTTGCCCTCTTTCAGAGTAGCTTACCTCAGGGGATATCCCCATCTGCAATCCATATCTTTACTAGGCTAATCCCCAGTCGGTGCTGCTTGGCTTACATACTTTGTTACCGTGTCACGTGCCCGCAACGCCACCAGGGGGCATCCAACGTCGCGATGGGCCCTAGTCATAATGTTTTGGCTTATCAGTGCACATGGAAAAGTCCAGGAGAAACTAAAAGGTTTCAGACTGGTTATACAATGGTAAAGCAGAGATTTAGAAAGAAGATCTTAAACTGTTAGAAATTTTCAGGAGCAGTTGTTAACGGTAACTATAAGTTATTGTTTATGAAATGTAGATCAAAGTTAAAGAAACTGCTATATGGTAGGGTATTAAGCAAACTATATTTGGATGAAATGCAAGAATCAGTGGTTATTGTCAGTTGTAGAGTGAGCGACCAGAGGTGCACAAATTCTTCTTCCAGTCTGCCTGCCGCTATCTCCACTGAAACCATTGAAGCAGCTCAGCCAGGAGCAACAGGAGCAACAGTGATACATGTTTACTGTAGCACCGTGGTTAAAACAGGACAACTTCAGTTTCCGATAACCTGGCAAGCTTCACAGGACCCATTCAGCCAGATGCACCTGGCAACAGGTTACACTGTCAATCCAACGTGAATAGCCAGTTAGTTACGTGGCTGCGTATGAAGTTGCACCGCAATTTATCCATCATAACGTTGCCAGTACGAAAACCAAACTTAAAGGAAATTGAGGAGAAACTAGAAAATGCGGGGTATATGTGTTGTCGTTGTGGTCTTCAGTCCAGAGACTGGTTTGATGCAGCTCTCCACACTACTCTTTCCTGTGCAAGCTTCTTCACCTCTGAGTAACTACTGCAACTTACATGCTTCTGAATCTGCTTAGTGCGTTCATCCCTAGGCCTCCATCTACGATTATTACACTCCACGCTTCCCCGCAATACTAAATTGGCGATCCCTTGATGCCTGAGAGCGTGTCCTACCTTTCCCTTCTTCTGGTCAAGTTGTGCCACAAATTCCTCCTCTCACCAATTTTTTTCAATACTTCCACCTAGTTAACGTGGTCTACCCATCTAATTTTCAGCATTATTCTGTAGGACCACATTTCAAATGCTTATATTCTCTTCTTGTGGCTCAAATGGTTCAAATGGCTCTGAGCACTATGGGACTTAACATCTATGGTCATCAGTCCCCTAGAACTTAGAACTACTTAAACCTAACTAACCTAAGGACATCACACAACACCCAGCCATCACGAGGCAGAGAAAATCCCTGACCCCGCCGGGAATCGAACCCGGGAACCCGGGAGTGGGAAGCGAGAACGCTACCGCACGACCACGAGATGCGGGCTTCTCTTCTTGTCTAAACTATTTATCATCCATGTTTCACTTCCATACATGGCTGTACTCCATACAAATACTTTCAGGAAAGTCTTCCTGACACTTAAATCTATACTTGATACTAACAGATATCTCTTCTTCAGGAACGTTTTCCTTTTCCATTGCCAGTCTACATTTTACATCGTGTCTACTTTGACCATTATCAGTTATTTTGCCCCCTAAAAAGTAAAACTCATCTACTACTTTACGTGTCTCCTTCTCTAATCTAATTCCCTCTTCATCACCAGATTTAGTTAGACTACATTCCATTATCCTCGTTTTGCTTTTGTTGATGTTCATCTTACATTATCCTTTCAAGACACTGTTCATTTCGTTCAACTGCTCTTCCAGGTCCTTTGCTGTCTCTGACAGAATTACAGTGCTGTGTCGGCGAACCTCAAAGGTTTTATTTCTTCACCACGAATTTTAATTCCAAATCCAAATTTTTCTTTACTTTCCTTTACTGCTTGCTCAATATACAGATTGAATAACATCGAGGATGGGCTAGAGCTCTGTCACACTTCCTTCCCAACCACTGCTTCCCTTTTATGCCCCTCGACTCTTATGACTTCCATCTGGTTCCTGTACAAATTTTAAATAGTCTTTCGCTCTCTGTATTTTACCCCTGCCACCTTCAGAATTTGAAAGAGAGTGTTGCTGTCAACATTGTCAAAAGCTTTCTCTAAGTTTACAAATGCTAGAAACGTAGGTTTGCCTTTCCTTAATCTGTCTTCTAAGATACGTCATAGGGTCAGTATTGCCTCTCGTGTTCCAACATTTCTACGGAATCCAAACTGATCTTCCCCGATGTCGGCTTTTACCAGTTTTTCCATTCCTCTGTAAAGAATTCGGGTTAGTATTTTGCAGCCATGACTTATTAAACTGATAGTCCGGTAATTTCCGTACCTATCAGCACCTGCTTTCTTTGGGATTGGAATTATTGTATTCTTCATGAAGTCTGAAGGTATTTCGCCTGTCTCACATATCTTGCTGACCAAATGGTAGAGTTTTGTCATGGCTGGGTCTCCCAAGGCTATCAGTAGTTTTACTGGAATGTTGTCTTCTCCAAGGGCCTTGTTATGACTTAGATCTTTCAGTGCTCTGTCAAATTCTTCACGCAGTATCATAGCTCCCATTTCATCCTCATCGACGTCCTTTGCATAATATGGCTCTCAAATATATCGTTCCTGTATAGACCCTCTTTACACTCCTTCCACTTCTCTGCCTTCCCTTCTTTGCTTGGAACTGGTTTTGCATCTGAGCTATTGATATTCGTGCAGGTGGTTCTACAAAGGTCTCTTTAATTTTCCTATAGGCAGTATCTATCGTACCCCTAGTGATATATGTCTCTACATCCTTACATTTGTCCTCTAGCTATTCCTGCTCAGCCATTTCGCTCTTCCAGTTGATCTCATTTTTTAGACGCTTGTATTCCTTTTTACCCGCTATATCTACTGCCCTTTTGTGTTTTCTACTTTCACTAATTAAATTCAGTATCTCTTCGGTTATACGAGGATTTCTACTAGCTCTCGTCTTTTTACCTACTTGATCCTCTGCTACCATCACTCCTTCGTCTCTCAAAGCTACCCATTCTTCTTCTGCTGTATTTCTTTCCTCCGTTCTTGTCAAACGTCCAAAATGCTCTCTCTGAAACTCTCTAGAACGTCTGGTTCTTTCAGTTTCTCCAGGTCCCATCTACTTAAATTCCCACCTATTCGCAGTAACTTCGGTTTTAATGTACAGTTCATAATCAATAAATTGTGGTCAGAGTACACATCTGCCCTTGGAAATGTCTTGTAATTTAAAGCCCGGTTCCTAAATCTCTGTCTAACAATTATTTAATCTATCTGCAACCTTCTAGTGTCTCCAGGCGTCTTCCACGTATACAGCCATCTTTCATGATTCTTAAACCATGTGTTAGCCATGATTAAGTTGTGCTCTGTGCAAAATTCCACCAGGCTGCATACTCTTTCTTTCCTTACCCCTATACCATATTCACCTACTACTTTTCCTTCTCTTCCTTTTCCTGCAATCTAATTCCAGTCCCTCATGGCTAATAAATTTTCGTCTCTAGAATGAGATTTTCACTCTGCAGCGGAGTGTGCGCTGATATGAAACTTCCTAGCAGATTAAAACTGTGTGCCGGACCGAGACTCGAACTCGGGACCTTTGCCTTTCGCGGGCAAGTGCTCTACCAACTCTTTTTTTTTCATGGAAGATTAAAACTATGTGCTGGACCGAGGCTCGAACTCGGGACCTTTGCCTTTCGCAGGCAAGTGCTCTACCAACTTTTTTTTTTTAAATCGGCACCTTTTTTTTTGAAAACAAATAAAAATCCTCTTGTATAAGAAAATAAAAGACGACGTTCTTCATAAAATAACACAATATCCTTTGAAAACGGAAAACACACAAGGTAGCTATATTTACGCAACGGCCTTCCTTTTTTTTATTCTTTTTATTTTTATTATTTTTATTTTTTGTTAACATAAATGAGTATACAGTCTCACCATCAGCAGCAACATTGTTTTTTGTTTTTTTTTTGTTTGGGAGCACAGGAGACAGAAAAACAAAGAGGCTGCTGATAGGTATGTGTGAAAAGGATAAACATGTGTAAGGAGAAAAAAAACTTAGAAGGGGAGGAGAAAGGAGAAGTGAAATAAAACGGGAATACTTTCCGCGCCATGCTCCACTTTGGCGCGCCATCAGAACAAAATGCATTCTATCATTGACCATTGAAGGGGAACGTAGGATCGTCCAGCCTTGGCTGGCACGGTTCGTTGAGATTCCAGATTTGAGACGGGTTGGTGAAAATACTCTGTAAATAGTTCGCGAAAGTGGCCCGATAGTGTCGATGTCGGCGAAGGGTGTGGTGATGTACTTGGAGGCGTGTCCAAAAGTCCGCCGGATCGACGATGTCGTCCCGGAAGAGGTAGTTGAGAGCCATGCCACTGATCCATGTGATGGCGTGCCACTTAGCCGATGGAAAGTAGGTCGTGTCGGGATATATCATCATGGTAGGAGAAACGTGATGTGGTGGTACTCGGAGGTAGAAAGCCACAATCTTCTGTACGAGGGTCCAGACAGCTGCTGCTGGCCCACACTCAAAACGATGTAAATCTGTATCTTCGACATTGCACTTGAGGCACAGGGATGAGTCCACCAGTACGATGCGATGCAGTTTCTGTCTTGTAGTATGCTTGCCGTTGACGAGAAGGTACCACATAGGGGTGGTGTCAGTGGTGTGATACGGTTGGTGGATCGTTTTCCAAACTGTAGGCCATGAAACCTGGGGGTGACGTGTTTCGACGGGGTTGCGGGGTGGAGACTTTCGGAGAAGGCGGTAGATGTCGCAGGTGGTCGTCTTCCTCGCCGTGGGGAGCTCGGTGCATATGTAGCTGTACTCCAAAAAGAAACGGCCGATATGTGACATCGGAGGTGGGATGTGTGCCAAAGACGTCGGTGGGCGTTTCGAAACAGGTGCGAGCTCGGTGGTCAACATTCCAGTAAAACTAGCATTTTGGCTTTTCCATAACCGGAGCATAGTATTGGTGTGAAGTGCCGTAGTCCTGGCACTCACATTAACCAGATCGAGGCCACCATCCCGCTTCGGTAAGGTGAGAGCTTCTTACTGGACTTTGAAGATGTGTCTAGAACAAATGAAATAGCCGAAAGCCGCCTGTAATCTGGCCGCCATTGTCGCAGTGATGGGCAGAATCTGCGCTATATTGGGCATCCGGGCTGCCAGATGGGTATTGACGAAGGTGACTCTCTGGCACATAGTCAGCGGGCGTAGTATGTGATTTTGTATGTTGGCACGGATGCGTTGCAGCAGCGCCCGAAAACTGATCGCCGAGGTGCGGCGAATGTCTCGCGTGTACACCAACCCGAGACAACGAAGGGTGTCCACCAGTTGAAATAGGACTACGCTGCCTGCGGGAAGGCCGCGGCCGATCTTCATGGCGCATGATTTTGCCACGTTCATAGCGCTCCCTGCCCCTGCACTGAAACGGGTAATCCACTGCATCGCAGCTTGTGCGTCGGCCGCTGAACGTACGACGAGGGCCAAGTCGTCCGCGTATGCTCGGCAGCGGAACATATGATCCCGGAGAGGAATACCTGTCAAACGTTGCCGTAATCCGCAAATGAGTGGTTCCATCGCAATGGCATAAAGCACCGTCGACATAGGGCAACCCTGCCGTACTGAGCGTTCAATCCGTATAGGTTCTATAAGTCTGCCGTTGACGAGAAGTCTGGACGTTGCTCCACGAAGGAGCCGCATAATCACTTGCGTGAACGTCGGTGGAATTGCCATTCGGTCCATCACTGCGTTGAGGAATCCATGATTGACGCGGTCAAACGCTTGTTTGAAGTCGATGGAGATTAAAGCGCCTGGCAGTCGCGAGTGTGTTGCCACAGCGATCACATCTCGATATTCACTGAGGGCTGTCTGTATATTACGATCGCCGCCTAAAGATGTTTGTTCGTGGGAAACAATGTCTCGTAACACATGTTTGAGGCGCACTGCCAGAAGGCGTTTGAAAATCTTGAAGTCGGAATTGAGTAACGTGATTGGCCGATAACTGTCGAGTCGTGTTCCTCCTGCGGGTTTCGGGACTGGTACAAGTAAGCCTTCCATGAACATTGGTGGCGGGTTCGTCGCGCCGGACAAAAGTTCCCAGTACATGTCCCTCCATCTTGGCATCATCAAATCTTGGAAGGTTCTGTAAAATTCGAGAGGTAAACCATCCGGGCCGGGAGATCGATTCAGAGACCCTTTGGCCACAGTGCCTTGGACGTCGTCGGTGGTCACTTCAGAGGTCAGGAGGGTTGCAGCTGCTGCGTTTGGAGTACCAAGTGTCTCCTGGGCAACCTCAGCAATGGCCTCTGCACCGGCAGGTACTTCTTGATAGAAAAGTATATAGTGCGTTGTGAATGCATCTGCAATGGTAGCTTGCGAAGTCAGCCGTCGTCGATCAGGTAAGTCTAAAGTTGTCATTAAAGCCTGTCGGCGTCGACGAACATTTTGAATAATATGATGCATAGAAGGTTCTTCACCGTTAATCCTATCTTGGCTGCGTGCTCGTACAATAACTCCCTCTAGACGGCATCTGGTCAACGTTAAAATCTTTGCCTTGATGCGTTGAGCTTCTTTTAGACGATCCGGGGATGGAGGTTGATCCATGAGTTCACGTAGAGCGCTATAGTAGAAATCAGTTGTATGGTGATTCCACCTGGCTTAGGCTCTGCCATAGTGTGTCAATGTGCGTCGGATGGCCGGTTTGGCGCACAGCAACCACCACTGCAGTGTGGTCTCGTAACGCATAATGCGTTGAACACAGGTGTGCCACGTGTCGGTGATCTGTTGTCGACATTCAGGGTCTCGCAGTAGCGCGACATTGAGTTTCCAAGGTCCTGCACTGCGCCATATAGATTGTCGACGTAGGTTCATGGTACAGATGTAGATGTCATGATCCGAAAAGGTAGACGGCCAACGTTCCGCGTCGAGGAGAACTGGTTTTAGAGCGTTAGAGATGTATATTCTATCAAGTCGGCTGGCGGAGTGGCTCGTGATGTGTGTATACCCCGGGCGGTCGCCGTGTACCACTCGCCAAGTGTCGAGGAGACGAAGGCGGCGGACGAGGAAGCGAAGTTCCGGACATGTGGTGAAATGGGGGTATTGGTCTGTGCGCTCGAGAACACAGTTGAAACCTCCACCTACGATGAGGTGATCGTATCGGCCGAGGGATAAAGGCGTGATATCTTCTGCGTAGAACTGGGAGCGATCACTCCGTTTATCAGTGCCCGATGGGGCATAGAGATTCACGATTTTGAGTCCTTCAACTGTTATGGCCACCCCTCGCGCTGTTGGGAGGTATGCGACATCGGAAACTGCAATCCCTTCTCGGAGGAGGATGGCTGCGCCTGTGTGTTCCACAGCTGCAGGGGCGGCGTACGTCTCATATCCATAACACCCAGTCCAAGTTGCTGTCCTCAGTTCTTGTAACAGGGCGATGTCGATGTCCGCTGCTCTTAGCGTGTCACAGAGCAGTTGAAGTTTAGCGTGGGAGCCGATATTATTAGTATTGATAGTAGCTATTCGGTACGCCTGATGGGAGATCCGTGCTGCCGATAGGTTCGTAGCTGGTGAAGATTGTTGTGGTGGATGCTGGAAGTCCATAGAAGTCGCAGGAGTCGCCGTAGAAACTTCCCCCATTTTAGTGTTGGTCTAACGGAGGAACAGATCTCATTTCCGCATCAGATGGAGGTGGGAAATCCGTGTCATCCGCCCATGAAAATTGTCCGACAGGTTTGACATCGGCGAGAGGTGGCAGCGCTGGCCGAGTCGACTTAATTGCGTCGGTGACAACAGGCGTGCTATGTTCCATGGCTTCTGGGCGCGGGGCTTGCGCACGATCTTTGTTGAACGGTTCACCGTCTTGTGGATGACGCGTCTCCGTGGCAGAGGAGAAAGTGTTATCGTGATCCCCGTCAGAGTGATGTGCCATCTCTTCGTCCTGCGGAGGGGGCTCAATGGTCGATTCTGATGTCTTGCGGCGACTTCTGCTTGCGGCAATGAGTTTCGGTGTCTGAGGAAGGAAGAGATTCACGTCGTTCCGGTACAAAAGCCGCGGGTGCTATGATGCGGTCGTCATTCTCCAGAACACTCTCATTGGTATCCTTGTGATCATCTTGCGTGGGTGTGTCCGGCTGTTGGACATGTTCACGGGCGGCATCGCCGTTGTCAAGGTGCTGGGACACCTCCGGGTGTATCGGACCAGAGAGACGCTCATGAACGGCGTCTTGTGTGGGCTGGACGTGCAGTGTCGCCGCATAGGTGACTGGAAGGGTGGTCGTGGTTCTGTCGGTGTTCGTATCGTCGGGCCTTAGTTGTGTGATGCGGCGTTGCAGGCATTCATTACGGACGTGGCCTTCTTTGCCACAACCGGAACATGTTCAAGGTTGTCCGTCCTAAATGACCACCGCACGGCAGCCGCCGATAGAAATGTACGATGGAACGTGCCGTTTGAGATCGATTCGGACTTGTCTCACACCATTAAGCACCGGATACGTCGTAAACTGTGCCCATGTCTCGGCTACATGGCTCTGGACTTTTCCGAACGGGCTTAGCGCCGCGATGACTTCATCTTCATTCACCTCGAAAGGCAGTTCGACTACACGGATCGTCCGAAGGCCAAGTCCTGCATGGTCGACATCCACAGGCCCGACGTTTCCGTCGGAGTGCCGAAATTTTAGTCCATGTCGCGTCCTTTGAATAATCTCGTTGCAGACAGCGTCGGAAGTCATCTTAACATAAACTATGCTGGTAATGATCGATAGGTGTATGCCGATGAGCTCGTCACGGGGGATCTTCACGTCTTCGCATAGGAAGCGTTCGACGGCTAGTGCTTTGGGTCGTGCGTATTCATTTGAGAAGGTGAACTTAAGAGTGTTCTTCCTGTAAGAGTTGGCCATTAGAGCTTGTTCGACTGAGAAGCGCGGTTACGAGGAAGTAAACAAACCACTCCGCGCGCGCAGCGGCGTGGACGGCCGAGCGCGGTGCGCACTGCTGCCCTGCCGAACGCACACTGCCAACTGAGCTACCCAAGCACGACTCACGCCCCGTCCTCACAGATGTACTTCTGCCAGTACCTCGTCTCCTACCTTCCAAACTTTATAGAAGCTCTCCTGCGAAACTTGCAGAACTAGCACTCCTGAAATAAAGGATATTGCGGAGTCATGGCTTAGCCAGAGCCTGGGGGAAGGTGGGAGACGAGGTACTGGCAGAAGTAAAGCTGTGAGGAGGGGGCGTGAGTCATGCTTGGGTAGCTCAGTTGGTAGAGCACTTGCCTGCGAAAGGCAACGGTCCCGAATTCGAGTCTCGGTCCGACACACAATTTTAATCTGCCAGGAAGTTACAATTTTCGTCTCCCTTCACTATCTGCATAATTTCTTTTATAGCATCATATATTTCTTCATTCTCTTCACCATCTGCGGAGCTAGTTGGCATATAAACTTGTACTACTGTGGTAAGCGTGGGATTCGTGCCCATCGTGGCTACAATAATGCATTCACTGCATTGGTAGTAGTTTATCCGCGCTCCTATTTTTTTTATTCATTATTGAACCTACTTCTGCATTACCCCTATTTGATGTTGTATTTATAACTCTATATTCACCTGACCTGTAGTCTTGTTCCTCCGGCCACCGAACATCACTAATTCCCACTACATCTAACTTTAACCTATCTATTTCCCTTTTTAAATTTTCTAACCTACCTGCCCGATTAAGTGATCTGACATTCCATGCTCCGGTCCGTAGTACTCCAGTTTTCTTTCCCCTGATAACGACGTCCTCCTGAGCACTTTCCGCCCGGAGATCCGAAAGGGAGGCTATTTTACCTCCGAAATATTTTACCCGTGAAGATGCCATCATCATTTAACCATACAGTAAAGCTGCATGCCGTCGGGAAAAATTACTGCTCTAGTTTATCCTTTCTTTCAGCCTTTCGCAGTACCAGCACAACAAGGCTGTTTTCGTTACTGTTACAAGGCCAAATCAGTCAACCATCCAGACTGTTGACCCTGCAGCTACTGGAACGGCTGCTGCCCCTCTACAGGAACCACACGTATGTCTCTCCTCTCAACGGATACCCCTTTGTTGTAGGTAAACCTACGCTAAGGCTATCTGTATCGCTAACGCACGCAAGCCTCCCCACCAACGGCAAGGTCCGTGGAATATACAGGGTAAGTCACCTAACGTTACCGCTGGATATACTTCGTAAACCACATCAAATACTGACGACCCGATTCCACAGATCGAACGTGAGGAGAGGGGCTAGTGTAATTGTTTAATACAAACCATACAAAAATGCACGGAAGTATGTTTTTTAACACAAACCTACGTTTTTTTTAAATGGAACCACGTTAGTTTTACTAGCACATCTGAACATATAAGCAAATACGTTATCAGTGCCGTTTGTTGCAATGTAAAATGTTAATTACATCCGGAGATATTTTAACCTAAAGTTGACGCTTGAAACCTCCGACGTTCAGTTGCGTGTTGTAACAACCACGGGCCACGGTCGGCGAGCAGCATCTGCAGGGACATGTTTACGATGACGACCGTGTTCACGAGTGTGGCTGTAGTGCACTGTTGTGGTTTGGTCTAGCTGTCGCAGTGTCCGCATGTAGCGCTTGCTGCTATTGTTATTCTGCATTCGTCTCCGCACGCAGGCCAACTGTTGTACACCGTGTCACCAGACGTCTGTGATAGTGTAGTGTTGTAGGAACTATGACCATGGTGTATTCGAACTCTGAAAAGGCGGAGAAGATACTCATCTATGGCGAGTGTCGACGAAATGCAGCTGAAGCCTGCAGGGTGTATGCAGAACGGTACCCGGACAGAGAGCATCCAACGTGTCGCACATTGCAAAACATCTACCGCCAACTGTATGCAACAGGTATGGTCGTAGCATGCAAACTGGTCCGTAACAGGCGCGTCACAGGAGAAGCGAGTGCAGTTGGTGTGTTAGCTGCTGTTGCCATGAACCCACACATGAGTACACGGGACAATTCGAGAGCCGGTGGACTGAGTCAAAGTAGTGTCATGCGCATACTGCATCGTCACCGCTTTCACCCGTTTCATGTGTCGCTAAATCAGCAATTACATGGTGATGACTTTAATCATCGACTGCAATTCTGTCAGTCGGCATTAACAGAGACTGCGTTGCAGTTCTACCTGTTAACCGATGAAGCGGGTTTCACAAACCACGGGGCAGTGAATCTACGGAACATGCATTACTGGTCCGTGGACAATCCTCGCTGGCTCAGACAGGTAGAGCGACAGCGACTGTGGACTGTAAACGTATGGTGCGGAATCATTGGCGACCACCTCATAGGTCCTCACTTCATTGCAGGGGCCCAAACAGCTGCAACATACATCGCGTTTCTACAGAATGATCTGCCAACGTTGCTCGAAAATGTCCCACTGGAAACGCGTCGACGTATGTAGTATCAGCATGATGGTGCACCTGCACATTCCGCAATCAACACTAGGATGACCCTTGACAGGATGTACGACGGGCGTTTCATAGGACGTGGAGGACGCATAAATTGGCCAGCCCGTTCTCCTGATGTTATACACCTCTGGACTTCTTTCTGTGGGCTACATTGAAGGAGAATGTGTACCGTGAATTGCCTACAACCCCAGAGGATATGAAACAACGTATTGTGGCAGCCTGCGGCGACATTACACCAGATGTACTGCGGCGTGTACGACATTCATTACGCCAGAGATTGCAATTGTGTGCAGCAAATGATGGCCGCCACATTGAACATCTATTTGCCTGACATGTCGGGACACACACTATTCCACTCCGTAATTGAAAACGGAAACCACGTGTGTACGTGTACCTCACTCCTCATGGTAATGTACATGTGCGTCAGTGAAAAAGACCAATAAAAAGGTGTTAGCATGTGGACGTAATGTGCTGTTCCAGTCTCTTCTGTACCTAAGGTCCATCACCGTTCCCTTTGGATCCCTACGTAATTCGGTGCTCTCCGATACACACGATCGAACAGCGGAGGAGTGGTACTGAAGCGTCAACTTTAGGTTACAATATCTCGGGATGTAATTAACATTCTACCATGCAACAAACGGCACTGATTACGTATTTGTTTATATGTTCAGATGTGCTAACAAAACTAACAGGGTTCCATTTAAAAAAAACGTAGGTTTGTGTTAAAAAACATACTTCCGTGCATTTTTTTATGGTTTGTATTAACCAATTACACTAGCCCCTCTCCTCACGTTCGGTCTGTGGAATCGATTCGTCAGTATTTGATGTGGTTTACGAAACATATACAGCGCTAATGTTAGGTGACTCACCCTGTATACTGTACAAGTCCTTAAACGGAACGCAAGTCCAACAGGGGAAAAGCTGTCGTGTGCTGATTGGGTAGCTTCATATAAATCGACAGGTGTCTCGCAAAGTAAATTATGTAAAAAGTTATAAACACGCATTCGGAAACCTCGAATATGTTACGACATTCTTTTAAATTTGACCATCAGTTCACTCACTCCATTAATATTTTGTAAGAGTATATAGACTTAGAGAGCGAGAAGTGTGTGGAAATGTGTGCTAAATATTTGAGGCCATTTAGCAGCATAGGGGTTTCTAACTTTATGGGTAACATTGACTGAAATAGGAAAATAGACGGCACAGTGGATATTACGAGCCACATTTTGGTGATATGCAATGCAGTGCGAAAATTCTTAGTATGAAAGAAAAGATTCTTCTTTCAAACATGTACCTTTTAGACTGACGTAATACAAAATATGTGCTTTGTGTTTGCTAAAATGCATTTGGGGAATTTAGAATGAACAATTTTAGCACTTAGAATGAATTCAGTGAACCCGCAATACACTTCATAGAAAAAGTAATTAATACTGGTCTAACTGAAGTGATATTTGGCTGGAACGCGCTACGGTTACAGAAAATAGACTTCCAAAACCCTACTTTAGTTGGCGTCCCCGTATAATTGACGTCTTCAGGTTTATAGGTGGAAAAGATCTCGACTTCCATAGATGGTTCTCATTACTATAAAAAAAAAAAAAACCTGTGTTAGAGGTGACCTAATGATGGTTCGAAAACTGAAAATGGCCAGTACTAGTCGAAAGAGGGTGAAGTTGCACAAAAAACCGTCCATATCGAAATAAAACAAAGACCGAAATACGCTGTAAAGGAAAATCAGGACTAATAAATTCCACCATTTTCTCTCCTACAATGACCCAAAATGAATTTCATTGAGTGTCGTCTTGTGATACTCGGGTATTTTCATCAGCTTCCAAAAACTACTCCTAACACTACAGCGAAAGCGTACAGAGTAAACTGCTACGTATCTTAGCACAGCGGGAAGACGGGCAGGCAAGCAAGACTCCTTTAGTCTGCTAGGGTTGGGCACAGCTCGATTTTGATGGGAGTGAAGCCGCCTGCCCGTTCTGACTAACTGGCAAGCATGGACAGGCTAAAACCGGAATGTGTACACGTCTGGAAGCAACAGGCAATAATTGACTGAAGCAATGGAAAATAATATAATGGTAGATGACTGACAAGCTATGAGAGATGAAATGGTAATGGCAGCAAATGATCAAATAGGTAACAAAAGACTTAGTAGAAATCCTTGGGTAACACAGTACGTATTGAATTTAGTTGAAGAATGGGGAGAACATGAAAACGCAGCAAACGAAGCAGTCGAAAGCGATTTGAAAAGTATAAAATTGAGACTGACAAGATTTGCAGATGAGGTAATCAGGAATAGCTATAGGACAAAAACAGAGCTGTGGAAGCATGGATAACAAGAAGGAAAGCAGATGCTGCCTACAACAGAATTAAAGAAACCCGTAGAGAAACGAAAAGCTTGTGCACGGTTATCAAGAGCTCTAAATGGGCTATGAAGGGAAATGAACTTGAAGATAGCGTTACAGAAAAGCAAGAAACACTAAGCAAAGAAGAGATGGCAGAAGTGATACTGCATGTAGAATATGGTAAAAGACAGATATACCTAAGTCTAAAAGAGGTCCCTGGAGTAGCCGATATTCCCACGTAATCACTGAGATACCAGGGAGAACCAACCATGTGTAAACTATTTCATGTGGCATGCTAAATACACGAAACTAGCGAAGTTCCCTCAGACTTTAGATAGAATGTAATAATACCATTTCAAAAGAAGGCATATGTTGACAAGTGTGAATTTTACTGGACAATTAGTTTAATGAGTCATGTTTTAAAAGTGTTGACACGAATTATTTACAGAAAAAAGATTGATGGAGACCAGCATTGGGAAAGATCAGTTGGAGTTTTGGAGAAATGCAGGAACACGCGAGGCTGTTCTTACCATACGACTTACCTTGAAAGATAGGTGACCCTACGTTTACAGCATTTGTTGATTTGGAGAAAGATTTAGCACGGTTGACTCGAGCATACTGTTCGAAATAATTGTGTAGATAGGAGGGGTAAAATACGCGGTTGGCAAAGCTACTTACAAACTACAAAGATACCAGACTGCATTTATAAGAGTTGAAGGACATGAAATAGGAAAGGGGTTTTAGAAGGAAGTGAGGCTAGATTGTGTCCTCTCTCCAATGTTGTTCAGTCTGTTAAAATAGCAGGTGGTGAAGGATACGAGATTTGGAGAGAGAATTAAGGTTCACAGATAAGAGACTAAAATTTTGAGGTTTGACGAATCGAAGCATGGAACGGAGTGGATAATTTATTGAAAATAGTTGTAACTTGAACAGAAACATGTAAAAAACATTTATGGAATTAGATTAGCAAATGGGAGACACACAAGTAGATGAGTTTTGCAATTAGTGCTATAAATTAACTGGTACTTTCCAATGTAGGGAGGATATAAACAGCTAACTTGTTATAGCAATAAATGCGTTTCTGAAAGAGACGAATTTGTTAAAATCTAAACATATTATATATTGTAGATTTATCCCGCTTGCTTCTGTTTGTATAAGAAGAATAATCTCAGAAGATAATATAGGCTTTTCCATGCATTTTTCATCAATACGAGGGACTCTCAGTAGACAATAAACTTCTTTTTAGCCAATGTCACTTTAAAAATATAGAATTCATTGTGGGACATCGTGAAATATTTCCGATTAAGTCATGAAGTTCCGATAGGTGCCGGTGCTATACATAGCCTCAAAATAGTGTCTTTAACGGAGGTGCTTTCCTAGCAGAGACATGTCATCGTGTTCCTTTTGGAGAAAAATCAAAGCATCACAGATACCCAGAGGTGGTTGCAGAGAATCTACGGAGACCTAGCACTGAACAGAAGTACGGTGAGTCGTTAGGCGAGATACCTGTCATCATCGCAGCAGGGTTTCGTAAACCTTTCTGATCTCCCGCGTGACTCGTGCAATGTTGGAACGTGAGGACGTTCTCAGTCGAGGTGATCGACAGATCACTGTCAAACACCTCACTGCACAACTGGTCGTCTCTGATAGTAGTGATCATACATTCGTCCAACAGTTGAGATACACTATGGTGTGTGCCCATTGGGTTTCTATCCGCCTAACAGAAGACCGTAATGAGCAACGAGATTAGCACGACGAAGGGTGCCCTCCATGGGAAGCAATACGTGGGTGATGAACAGGTTATTGATGCACCAGGACTTTAGCTCCGACGTCGACCAGTACAGTGGTGCATTGAGGGTATACCGGCCCTCTCATTAGGGAGGTGTAAGGCAGTCGTACTATATGTAGATTATGATGAAAAACAGAGTTTTGCAACGAAAAGAGTGGGCTATAATATGGTCCATTGGTATCCTGGTTAAAACCAGACAAATTTTTGAGTAAAAACAGTTTTGTACTACTTATTTAACGCCCTTTGTACATACACTGATTGACGAGGAATGTTTTTGAACATAGTTTGTAAATACTTCTGCAAACTGGCTGAACCGTGATGAATTAAAGTCCCCTAGAGTGTGTTTCTGTCTGCATCTCAAGGGAAATCTCAGGAATAAATACAGGAATAAATGATGACTAACTGAAACCCTCAGCTGCCGACAGGTGTTGTTGATGTAACTCGATGTGGACAGCTGAATATGTGTGCCCCGACCGGGACTCGAACCCGGGATCTCCTGCTTAAGCAGGCAGATGAGGGTTTCAGTTAGTCATCATTTATTCCAAGGAAAAGCTGCCGGTCATCTACAGTATCTGTTCTTTCGAGAACAGTTAATGTCTTCATATATATGTAAATAACTATAGGAATTTTCGTACTACTTCCATATAATGGTCTCCAAAATTAAAGCATCAAACGGAAATGTATTGCATTTATTTTGTCAAAAAACAGTATAAACAGGTGATAGTAAAGTAGAAACAATGTAAATAATACAGAACTTAAAGAGCTACAAAATGCATAATGATAGACAAAAATGTTCTTAGTTTCTTCCTACGTAACGGATTTGCACACACAATCCGACAGCTGGTAAATGTGCTCAAAATGGGGTGTGACCACCTCTGGCAGCAATAAAGGCCTGACAGCGACGGCGCATACTGTGAATGATACCATCAATCTCATTATTCCTGCAGAGCTGCTCGCAGTCTTGGAGAGTTGTTGGTGGGTGCTGACGTGATGCAAGCCGTCTGCCTAGTGCATCCGAAGAATGCTCTGTGGGTTTCAAATCGGAGAGCTAGCAGGCGACGCCATTGGTACAATACATTCTATCTCCAACAAAAGTTCAACCACCTATGTATGCTCTATGAGGTCGAGCATTATCGTCCATCAGTACGAATTCTGGGCCCACAGCTTCTTACAACAACGGCAAATGAGGTCGCAAGAACTCGTCGCGATACCTGACAGCAGTTAAATCTTGCCGATTAACCCTTATAATTTCACGAAGAGGGATTCGAGTGATAAACATAATCGCTGCCCACACTACCAGGGATCCTCCTTGGTATGTCGCTTTCCACAATTTTTGGGTCCCGAAATCGGTTACCACGTTCCCTCCAGATGTGAATCCATTAAGAATCACTATCCTCCATTGTAGAGAGGCTGGTAGGTAACTTCTCCGTGCCACACTGCACCATGTGCGCATGTGTACACAACGATTGTGGATGTGGGGCTACTTGGCAAACACTACCTTGTGAGCGACGTTGGTGCTATTCCATCATTCTGCGCAACGGATTAATCTGAGATGTACCCTTTACCCTGTGGCTCCTGCAAGGTGCAATTTCCACCCCCACACTACTACAGAAGTCAGACAGACGCTCCTAACGTTCTAAAGAGAAATGCCTGAAAAACTTTCAGCAGTAAATATCTTCTGGAGTCGTCCGCTGTAAGGAAATGACACAAAAATTCACAAAATTTCTTACGTAATTAGTGGGATACTTGGGTATTGGAGGGGTATTGGAGTAGTGCTACTTAGTGTAAGAAAAAGCATGAAACTAACGAAAATTATAATTTTTTTGCAAAAATTCTGAGGAATCACAATGGCACTTTTAGTTATGAACTGAACAAGTTATTTCCGGGTTCTTTTCGGAATGTGAAGTTACCTCTTAAGGATAGGATTCGCTAATGAAATTTCTATACAAAGTTTAAGATTGTTATTGACTTGGCAGAATGGCTGAGAGCCGCACCTACTCAACTTGAATAATTATCCGTTAGAATGTTGCTAGGTATGGTCGAGGCTGTCGCGTGTGAAATGCAGTGAAGTGTACTGTTGTGGAGGAAATATGGTGCTCGGAAGAGCTGTAGCACACAATACCGTAAACTGCGATGACTGTTGTCTGCACTGCTTGCTATTGACAAATAAGATAACTCTCGTTCTATCTGGATCGCCAATCAAAGTCTCCCTACGCCGTGATGAAGTCAAGGACTCCTATTTGCCCCTAGTCTAACTATTGGCGTGGTACAACGGTCAGATAACCAGTCCACCGCGGTGCCACTCAAAAATTCGCTCGCTGGCGTTTAACTATAACTCTGTCCATTCACACCGCACAATAAGTATGGCGGCCAACACAGTGAACAACGCTTCATAGCATGGACTCTATATACAGTCGCACCCCGATTTGCTCTCAACAGAGATGTTCTCCAAATGAAGTACTGAGGAGAGACTTGTTCCTCGTCCTTTGAGTACACGTACGAGCACACATGCTCTCGTTACGTGTTTGCGCTCCAAGAGCGACAACGGAACGGCCTCTCTCCAAGCCAGACGTGAAGGGGTATATCTTCCGGTCTCTTCCATTACTCCTTCAGCTCAAGGAGTTAGGAATATCGTCTGCCAATCAGCATTCCTCTTCTAAAACGGAAGAATGACGTTTCGTTTAAGGCGACCAATCTGGAAATCTGTAGCATCGGCGTTTGGAGTTTGCTGTCTTCCTGCGAAAACTTCTGAAACTGCGTGTTATGTTTGTAAAGAATGCGTAGGCTGGACGCTCCCACACAACGTAGCGGAATTTGCTTTTAAGCTGAACACGGGGTCGTTCTCCCTTTCACTTGGGCAATTGCTGTCTGTTGTACTGGCGGTCGCCGGTCGACGTAGATAGGTTGACTCGTCCTCTGAAGGGACCGGTCTCCTGGCATGCGGTTTGCCTCTCCCAAACTAAAACCTTTTTTGACCGTCGTGTCTTGAATGTGTGTGTGTAGACCAACCTCGAGTATTTCTACCACGGTGTGTTTACTTGTTATTTGCATACCGTTTACATGAATTCATACAACACAATTCATACAACACTGACTTTATCTTATTGAGTTTGGGTTCGATTGAAGCGCCTTGATGTGCAGAATATGATTGTGAGGGCGGTATATGTAAGCAATGATCAGGAGACTACGACATCTTACAACCTCCTTTCATAGGAGTTCTGATGTCATTGTTGGCATGGTTGTTCATTGACTGTAATGCAATCTTCCATACAGAACACGATTGTACAGACATCTGGTTGACAGTTTGTATGATTACACTGTGAATTAGACAGAGGATGGGGAAGTAGCGATTTGTTGCTATAATTTTGGACACCAGTGTACATTGATTAATGAGGATGATTTGTTTACATAATTTATTTCCACACACCACAGTAGTCGTCCAGCTGTAGATACTGCTACCTGTGGCAGGTCGCTAATATGATGTAAATGAAAGTGTTAAGAATGAGGTGGTGAAATTACTTACTTCGAACTTTATTTGTAAGCTGCAATCTACATTGTATTGGTTTCTTTCAAGTATTTGATAGCAAATTTATAATTACATCTCTTTAACCCAAAGTTTAGTTTCAAGGTATACTTTAATTTGACTTATGTTTCAGCTCACTGGAAATGTAGGATTGTGTTTTCAGAATTTGTGGGGTGATCAGAAACGGTAGTCGTCAATGTTTCTTCAGAACGAGATCAAGAATTTCTCGTAAGGCACGGTGTTCAACCCAGGAGAGCATTTTAACTGCGTCCAAATGAACTGTGTTCCAGGGAACGCAAGAACAACGTTTTCTTTCTTTTTCTGGAAAAACACAATCAAATGAACGCAGTTATTTTAACAGTTGAGGAGCTGTTTTTTTAGTCGAGGAGAAGGTGTTCGACAGCTCTTCGTTACATCTTTGTGTACGACTTGTAGATTCAAAGACTCGTTTTTAAATCTGATGTCAGTGACTTAAGGTCTTAACTAACAAGCCAATACCAACAATTTACTTTTATGATTGACTAATTAGGAATATAAGAATATTTATTGGGAAAACTGAACAAAAACTCACAGTTTATACAAATATTTTTTGTTTTTGTATGGAATAAAATATTTAAAGCAGATAATTTTGTTTCTTATTCTCCTAGATCCACAACAGGCTTTGAACTGTCCTTATTCACCCAAAGACAAAGAAATAGGAAAAATTATAAGACTAAAACTGCTGTTTCTGTCCACAACTCTCTGTGGGAAAAATGGAAACAAAAGGTTTTTATTTTTATGTTACAGATGCATGAGCTGGGTTCCAAATTTAATTGTAAGTTTAAAGTTAGGCCCAAGATCTACAATCCCATATAATTTTGATTCACATTCTCATTTTTAAAATTATCGTTCTTTTAGTTTGATGTTGAAAACTGTTCCTGTACATCCCGTGTTACGGTATCTCTTGAATGTCTGTTTCGTCCCATGTTTGTTTCATTGAACAGATCTTGCTTCTTTTCCTGTAGATAAAGTGGGGCAACGGTACCACTCTTAATTTAGCTGTGCTCATGATGGCATGTGGATCCATGTACACTCCGAAATTTACATATCATCCATATTGTGCAGCACAAAGTGAAATTAGGGATCTAGCGTATTCAACAGGAGATAGCTGCACCAAAGCTTAAATGTTGAACCATATTTGGAAATGATTTCTTCTGGTCCTTCATTCAAACCCATCACATGCAGTCGTTTGTAACTGATAACAGATATCTATTAAATTTTTATGCAAATCTCGTTATCCAGTTAACATAAACACACTAGTGAAAACGCTACATCTTGTTTACCTACTTACTTCAGCTTTGATCATTTACTGGTGGATTGCAAACGGATATAGTGGGAGGTTGTGGGTGGTTGGTGCCCTAGATTCGAACAGATAGCTCAGACACCCTACGCTTCAGAAGGTGAAAACGTCACCACATTGTTTTCCATCTCTTGGAATCCTCAGTCTGAAGCAACTTGTATCTTTTAATGATATTTAAGTAGCTGAATTTGTCCTGGAGGGCCTCCTATCCTGCTTAATTAACTCTTCTGAAATCTAAAACTTTATGTTGATAGGAGATGAGATTCCTTATTAAAAACAAATAGATAACTTCGTCACGCAAAATATAAGATAAACTTTTCATAAAAACCAAAATAAATAAATATTACCTTGGAAAACTAATAATAGTCACCACGTGAGAAAAATCGTAACAAACCTATCTTCAGGGAGGCAAAAAGAGGGAAGAAAACATTGTAGAGAAATAACGGTCAATAGAAATACTTCTTAATAAATCGATCGAAACTTCTTGAAAAACACGCCCATGGATCTTTTCTTGAGAAAAAGTAGGACTTTTCTCAATTAACAGGAAAAATTTCTTACATGGGAACCGTAGCCCACTTTACTAGGAGAGATTTCGAGAAAACTGCAGAAAAATTATTAACATTTTTTTTGGAACTTATTTTTTAACAGCCAACGTTGATAAGTTAAATAGCCTGTAATAGTCATTGTGTCTGTTATTCTAGGAGCTACAGTTTGGAACCGAGCAGCCGCTACGGTCGCAGGTTCGAATCCTGCCTCGGGCATGGATGTGTGTTATGTCCTTAGGTTAGTTAGGTTTAATTAGTTCTACGTTCTAGGCGACTGATGACCTCAGAAGTTAAATCACATAGTGCTCAGAGCCATTTGTGTCTGTTGTTGAAATCGTATGTACAAAGGAGGCTAAGTAATTCACTTACCACACATAAACGTTCTGCTTTGCAGGCGGATAGGAGTGAATATCTGGTCATAATATGTTTTTAGTGGTATTGATAAAGGTTCCCTGTGTGTGATACGGGCCTGTCTTTCACAGGATCATGACTGCGATATGTTTTGATCAAGACCGACGATATGTCTTGTATGTACGAGAGGGAACTGGAAGAAACTCCTATGTAGGTTTTCCATGGGTCGGCTTTGATGTACTGTTGTCTGATGTACTGAAACGTCGACTCTGAGCTTAGTTTACGTATTGGGGGCGATATGTCTGCAGGAGTATCAAAGTTTTTATGATGGAATTAGTTTTCGCTTTATGGATTAGATACGTGATGCTTGTGAACTGATAGGAAAATGATTTCACGGATTTTGTAGACCATTTCCTCAAACTTTGGTGTGTTAGTCAGCAGCGACACTGAGAAGGGTGTTTTCTGAACATAGAAACGTCCTAACCTACCCACGCAGCCGATGATCTGTAAGAGACCAGTAATATGCTGACTCTAGTTGCTGCAATTCCCGGTCATTTGGATGACGTTCTTTGTGGATTTTGTTGAAGGTGTATCAACTTGCATTAACACAGAGCAGTCTGTAAATTTACGCATATCTAGACGAGCTATTCAGCTACGTAGAACTCGTATGCAGTGAGGTGTATATGTTTGTGATGCTGAACGCTAACCGGCAGCCCGTGAGCTGACATGGCCCAGTGTGCAGTCCAGCAGAAGTGACCGGTAAAGCCTGCGCCACGTGCTGAGGTGGAGTGAGTAACAGGAAATGGGTAAAACCTCCTACGGGGAATTTGCATGAAGGTCGAACGCTTGGTTGACTGTGGAATTCAGCAGCAATGGTGGATGCTGAGACACTCTGAAAGACATCTAAGCTACAAATCTTAGAGAATTTATAATAATTCACAGTCAAACATAGAAGTAAATCTGAATGCATCCGCGAGCTCAGAAAATTAGGTGCATTCAATGACTCAAGAATATTTCCAATATCTTTAAAACTACGTAAGTTAATGTTTTACAGTGATCAAACACTTTCACACTGAACCCTCTGAAGTAACAACCTTTAAACGCATCATGCGATATAAACAAACGATACCTCAGATGACATCACTGCACTATAACTATCAACCCTGCAGGTTATATACTTGCACCAATTTTAGTTATATGATTCATGACGTTTTTATAACTTTTGATTACGCAAATGTCAGTCAGAACATTGTATTCTCTACAATAATTAGTTCATGAAATTGACTTAGTTTTTATGCTTCTTGGAAGACTATTTAGCATGGGGACTTTGGTACCGTTTTCTTAACGCTCTCAAATCATTTTTACCACGTTTGATGAGGTTATTTTCCATTTGTACCTTTATAAGTTGTCATAGGACCACTTTCCAGTTATTTGATATCTACATTTTTGCATAAAGATTATTCAACATAATTCTCTGTTGTCTATATCAATTACAAACATTAGAATATAACTCTTTTTATTAAATTATTGATTTATAATTTACTTTACATTTCTGTGTGTTTATTAACTGGCGATTCTAGCGAATGCGTAGACTGTTTGACAGCAGCATCACAGCTACAGACTATTATTTGTAGTGAGTTAGCTGCTAGGCAGGAAAGCAGATGTGTGCAGCTGGACCCTGTGACTACATCACGCTATTCTTTTGAAACAGAGCTGTGCATAACGCAACTATCTCAGGTGTGGGCAACATCTGGTAATGGATGCTCATCAGCAGAAAATCGTTGCGTAATGACACAGGCTAGAACATACCTGCATTGAATCCCTCTAATAAACAAGTATCAGCATATCTGATTATTTATTGCCGATGCATCTGTAGTCTCGTTTCAATAAATTTTCTGTTGGCTGCTTTATTATTTTTTCTTTTCATTATAACAATAGCAGAGTATACTTTTGTCTTTCAGATGCTCAATTAATGTGAACTGAATCTTATGCAACAAGTTACAAAAATGGAATACTATTAAATTTGTAAGTTTGCTTTTTGGTGTTACTGCTTGCATTCACAGTTGTTTGGGGTATTTTATATACATGGGACGAAATTTCCAATTCAGAATAATTTCAGTTGGACAGTGAACCAAAATAATCTTATATACAGGGTGATACAGAATAACGAAAATGTTTGAAATAAGCAGTGTCAACCGGGCAGGTGGCAACATTGCGGGCTTTTGACAGTTAGCGAGTTAACAGTTCGCCGTTTCAGTAACCATGGATCAGTGGAACAGACAACAGCATGCGGTAGCCATAAAAATGTTTTATGAAAACAATGATAGTTTGGTAGTGGCGCAGAGGGAGGTTTGAGGTTTTTATGATTAAGGACGCTACGATGACGTTCCGTCGAAACAAGCGATGAAATATTGAATTAATATCTTTGAAGATACAGCATCTTCCGTCAAGAATAAATCAACAGGACGACCAAGAATGTGCGTTCTCCAGCTAATAGTGATATTGTGCCCGAGTATGTCTTACGACGCCCACTGTGTACAATTCGTAAGCAAGCAGCAGTGGTAGGAATGTCCCGGGAGAGTGTTCACAGAATTTTTCATCTTGATTTAAAATCATCTTGATTTAAGTTGTGGATGACAGATGAGGCACATTTTCATCTCACAGATGAAGCAGAACTACCGCTACTGAGCGAACACAAATCCTAATGACGTTCATGAGCGTCCTTTACACACTACTAAAGTGACAGTATGATGAGGTGTTTCATCACATGGTATTATCGGATCGTATTTTTTCGTAAATCAACAGGGAAACACAATAACTTACAATCTACAGATGGTGCAACATTTGAAGGACAACGATTGCCGCTTACGATTAAGATTCTGTCAACAAATGATAGCAAAAATAAACAATGAAAATCGGTTTATAAACAAGTTGTGGATGACAGTTGAGGCACATTTTCATCTCACAGATGAAGCAGAACTACCGCTACTGAGCGAACACAAATCCTAATGACGTTCATAAGCGTCCTTTACACACTACTAAAGTGACAGTATGATGAGGTGTTTCATCACATGGGATTATCGGATCGTATTTTTTCGTAAATCAACAGGGAAACACAATAACTGTCAATGCCGATCGTTACGTGGAGATCTTACGAACTTTCGTTACACCTGCATTGAACAACTTTCCAAACGTTCAAGAAGCCTAGTTTCATCAGGACGGAGTGACATCATACACTGCACGGCAATCAGTGGCATATGTACGAGAATTATTTGGCAACCGTGTGATCTCACGATTCGGTAACATTCCGTGCTCCCTAGATCACCCGATTTATCAGTTTGTGATATTTCTTGTGGGGCTACCCCACGATCAAAGTCTACACGACTCGACCAAGAAACCTGGATGAGTTAAAACAGAGAACTCTGGATACAATCCACAGTATCCCAGCTGAGATGTTGCAGCTGTCAATGAGGAATCTCAACAGCAGATTTCACGAATGTATTCGTACAGGAGGACGCCATCTAAGGGACGCAATTTTAAAAAAATGATGAATGACACCAATGTTTCGTAAATGGCAAAGTTGTAAGGTTCTAATTACCATGAATCCAATTTCTTTCCTTCATCACTTCTACTTTTATTGGATTGTGGAAATGTTCACGTTTTTTTGGTGTCACTCTGTACTGAGACATTATAGATAAATTACAATTTATTTTGTTGTATCAGCAGATGCAAGCACTGTCACAGTTCATATAGACAATAGGCATCTGTATTAAGTGGGCTTGAAATTCTTTACGCTTCTATATGCTTCTCCTATTCGATATGTGGAGTAAATAAGACGTATTTGACTTCGATACATTTTCATCTCTATTTTAGTTAATATTTAGCAGTTTATAAATATGTCATAGTATTGAATTTCCACTACGTCCCAGAATCAGTATCAGTAGCACACTAGCATTACAAGCTTTACTATTAACTCTGTAGTAACAAAATTACTCTTACTGTTGTAAGAGGACTACGATTTGAGACGATTTTACAAGTAATTTTATTCCCAAACTGTCCCATAAACTGTTTTATAATTTAATATGTAGGTAATAATAGTCACTCAAGTCAAGTCACTAACGCTGCATGAAAACTACATGCAATTATTCATCACTGCAAATTATTACATTTCCTCTTGGGACAGTCAGGGAGACTTTTAATTATCGCGCCCTTGAGGCTTCTAGCTTGCTTATGAAAGGGAAATTTTATTTAGGGGAACAGACCAGTCATAAAGTTGTTTTCTGCTGAAAACCACTCTCCACACTGGTATAAGAAGAGGAGGACAATCTACCGTCCCAGCCATGAAGGAGTGGCGAGCAAGGATTGGTAGTGTGCCATAAAACCGCATTGTGCTATAAGGAATTCCTTTTAGTTAAGATAAGAATCTGAAAGACAGAAGAGAACTTGAAGGTACAGAGTATGCGAGCATCCGTCAAACCCAGTAGAGGCAGCTAGAATGTTTCTTCAAATTTTAGTAAGTGATTCTTTGGTGGTTTCGTAGTAATTCTTTTGGCAGTGGGGTCAAGTTCCCACATTTCTGTACGTGGACACCTTCTGGATAGCTGTGAGTGTAAATATGTCATCTATTGCAGAGATTTTAGCTTTCTTCTTAACTGGTGTAGTGGCAGCCCTTACGCCGGCTACGAGCGATTTTCGCTTGCTGTGTTACAAGATAAGTAACTTGACTAGTAATTAATCGTTTATGCCGTCTTTTCTATAGTATTTACGTGCATTAGTGTCAGATACACGTGATAAAATTAAAGGTTTCAGTTTTTATTTGCGTCTGAATAAGATAAGCGAAGTTTCTATTTAGGACAGTTCCGGGTGTACGCAAACGTTTGTTTACATTCTTAACTGACGTTAGATACGCGGGATTATCAATTAATTCAGTGGACAATACATAGTATTTGTGATTATTAGTGTCATTTAGACTGTATACATTGAAGGTAGCAGTTTTTATACGTTTCATTAGGAATAGTTATGCTGACAGTGATTTCTAACCCCATTTGTATACGTTTGACTAGCGCAACCTGCGACCGTTTACAGTTAAACAAACGTATAATACGTGGTAAATTAGTATTACACTACAATATCTGAGTATATCAGTGTTACAATACAACTTTTGAGCCCTTTTTAAATACGGTTTAGTTAGCAGAAGGCTAAAACTCACCGCGCCGTCTGCTTAAATTCGTTAGCTTGTTTTGGGCTCTAGTGATCGTGTAATGTAAGCCCATCGATTCCTATAAAGTACAATTAGTATTTGTGCTTTACATTCTGAACTCTTACTGTTAGCTAAAGGTTTTGTTTTGTACCTGCATCTGTCAGTGTACATTACCCAGTGTTTACGTTTATTAGTGTCATTTAGACTCGGTACATTTAAGATAGCAGTTTTTATACTTTCATTAGGTCACTTTCGCGTGTACGTAAACGCTTGTTTAAATTACAAATACGAGGGATAATCAGTGCAGCTTACCGTAGGTAACTTTTTAATTCGTTTGTAATATTCACTAGATATCCCCTACAGTTTACTGTAGGTCACTGTCTTATTCTTTAGTATTCACTAAATAGCCCCTAGCAGGAAAACAAGCACCAGATCTCTCGTCTACCATAAATTCTTATTCTCATTATTGAGTATCCTTTCTGCCAACTAGAGTGTAGCTGTTAACCTTGAGTGTCAGTTGGTTTCCTTAAGTTTTTTATAGTAAATCAGTTATCAGCTAGATGGATAGGGACTGCGTCTGTTGTGTGCGGATGCAGGAGGAGTTGGCCAAAGTCCAAGCGCAGCTGGAAGCTTTGTTGGCCACAGTCAACAAGCTCCAGAGTGCCATCTTGAGGTGCGGTGGGGATGGGGTGCCTGGAGCAGCCTCTGCTGTATTAGATGTGCAGGGGGGGGGGGGGGGGGAGAGGATGTCACAGCTCTCTGTCACTGAGCCGACCTCAGGTGCGACTGAATTGGCTGGCCCACTCTCACCTCAGTGTGGGTGGCAGGCTGTGTCGTGGTCTCGAGCCTCAAGGCGAAGGCTGCATGGGGGAAGCAGGCTTCTGCCAAATCCCATACACTTTGCTAATAGATTCAGTGTGCTATCTGATGCTGGGCAGGGGGGGAGGGGGGGATAGGATGAGCCGGATCAGAATGCACCTTCTGCCAGGATAGTGGCTTCAGCAGGGTCCAGACAGGCACGTGGGGGTAGGGGTTTGTAAGTTATTGGGAGGTCCAATGTTAGACGGGTCATGGAGCCCCTCAGGAACATAGCGGCTAGGGTGGGGAAGAAGTCCAACGTTTACTCGGTGTGCTTGCCAGGAGGCATTGTCAAGGATGTGGAAGAGGTTCTTCCGGCGGCTATCGAGGGTGCGGGGTAAAAAAAAAAAAAAAAAAAAAAAAAAAAAAAAAGGTTCAAATGGCTCTGTGCACTAAGTGACTTAACTTCTGAGGTCATTAGTCCCCTACAACTTAGAACTACTTAAACGTAACTGGCCTAAGGACATCACACACATCCTTGCCCGAGGCAGGATTCGAACATGCGACGTAGCGGTCGCGCGGTTCCAGATTGTAGCGCCTACAACAGCTCGGCCAACATGGCCAGCTGCGGGGTGCATCCAGCTGCAGATTGTTGCGCATGTCGGCACCAGCGATGCCTGTCGTCGGGGTTTCGAGGAAATCCTTGGGTCCTTCCGACGGCTGGCTAAATTGGTGAAGGCAGCATCCATCTCTCGAGGAGTGGAAGCCAAGCGGACGATCTGCAGCATCGCACCCAGGGTGAACCGGGGTCCTCTGGTTTGGAGAATCTAAACCAGAGGCTACGTCGACTCTGTGACGAAAATAGCTGTAGATTCCTCGATCTACGCTATAGGGTGAAAGGTTGTAGGACGCCCCTCGATAGATCAGGGGTGCACTACACACAGGAAGCAGCTACATGGGTAGCACAGTACTTTTGGCGTGCACATGTGAGTTTTTTAGATTAGACTCCTCCCCATGGGAAACAAACCGCTGGCCCGAAAAATTACCAGTTCGTGACACTGATGTGGGTGTGCCAACTGTAAAAATTGTTAGTTTGCTTGAACAGGTCATTCAAAAGGATTTAAATATGTTTAATCTCATGGTAGTAAACTGTCGAAGTGTCTGTAGCAATATCCCCTTGTTAATCTCCGAAATGAACAGTAGCAATGCCAATATTGTATTAGGTACCGAAAGCTGGTTGAAACCAGACATAAAAAGCAGTGAAATTTTGAATTCTGATTGGACAATGTTTAGGAAGGATAGGACTGATGCTATAGGAGGTGGTGTGTTCATTGCAGTTAAAAGCTGTTTAAACGCAGTTGAGATCGATACTGCGTCGGACTGTGAAATAGTCTGGATAAAGCTATCAGTCAGACAAGGATCGACCATTGTATTAGGATGTTTTTATAGACCACCAGCATCCGCAACAAACGTCGCAGAACGTTTCAGGGAAAGTCTTGAGTACATAGGAAGGAAATACCCAAATTATCCATTAGTTATACGGGGAGACTTTAATCTAGCATCCATTGACTGGGAAAATTACGCGTTTATCACAGGGGGCAGAAACAAAGATTCGTGTGAAGTTATTCTAGGAGTGCTCTCAACATACAACCTTGAGCAATTGGTTAGAAAACCAACTCGAGATGGGAACATATTAGATATCTTGGCGACAAACAGACCTGATCTTTTTGAGGAAGTTAATCTAGAAGAAGGTGTTAGCGACCATAATGTCGTTGTGGCTCCTATGTCAGTGGAAGTTGCAACAAAAAAAAAAAAAAAAAAAAAAAAAAAAAAAAAAAAAAAAAAAAAAAAAAGAGAGAGAGAGAGAGAGAGAGAGAGAGAGAAAAAAAAAAGAAACAGCGTAGAGATTTCTTGTTTGGGAAAGCAAATAGAAGTGTCATTAATGAATATCTTCATAGTCAGCTCCAAGCATTCACTGCGGGACACAAAGAAATTGAGCATCTTTGGTCGGAATTTAAAAGTATTGATTACCACGTGCTATAGAAGTACATGCCTAGCAAGAGTATAGGGGAGGGAAAGGATCCACCTTGGTACAACAAACATATTAGGAAGTTGCTGAAAAAGCAGAGAATTTTGCACAGTCGTTTTAAACGTAGTCATTGCCCCGCTGACAAACAGAAATTATGCGAAATGAATGCAGCTGTCAGAAGGACAATGAGAGACTCTTTTTACGAATTTGATAGCAATATTTTATCTTCAGATTCTAAAAATAACCCCAAAAAATTTTGGTTGTACGTAAAATCTATGAGCGCTACAAATAATTCAGTACCTTCTCTTGCTGACAGTACTGCTAATGTAACTGATGATGATAAACAGAAGGCCGAAATTCTAAACATAGCTTTGAAAAACTCGTTTACGATAGAGGACTGCAGCACCATTCCCCTTTCAATTATCGAACAAACGAAAGGATGGCTGTTTAGTGCATCTGGGATTGTAAAACAGTTAAGATCCTTAGACGCCAGAAAGGTATCTGGCCCAGACGGTATCCCCGTAAGATTTTATGTTGACTATGCTGCAAATATAGCACCATTCTTATCCGCCATCTATCAGAGATCATTGGAACGGCGGAAAGTTCCACGGGACTGGAATAAGGCCCAGGTCATAGCAATCTATAAAAAGGGTAGAAAATCGGATGCACATAATTACCGGCCAATTTCACTGACATCGATTTGTTGTAAAATCGTGGAACATATTTTGTGTTCAGAAATAACGACATTTCTAGACTCTGAGAAGCTCATCTGCAGAAACCAGCATGGTTTTTGGAAACAACGGTCATGCGAGACACAGTTGGCGCTCTTTGTGCATGATATAAAACAGGCTCTAGATACCGGCTCCCACGTTGTGCCATATTTCTGGACTTTCGAAATGCGTTCGACTCAGTTCCGCACTGTCGCTTGCTACAAAAAGTGCGCGCTTACTGTCTATCCAATGATATATGCGGTTGGATAGAAAGTTTTCTAACAGACAGCGAGCAGTATGTCGTCCTGAACGTTGTAACTTCAACAGAAACAAGAGTAACCTCAGGTGTGCCCCAGGGCAGCGTAATAGGACCTCTGCTCTTTACTATGTACAAAAACGATCTGGTTGATGGAATTGACAGCGGCCTTAGACTGTTTGCCGATGATTCTGTAGTCTATAGGACAGTAGTATCACACGAAAGTTGTGAACAAATCAATGAGGATTTGCAGAAAATAAATGCGTGATGTAATGACTGGCAGTTATTTCTCAATATTAGTAAGTGTAAACTACTGTGTATAACAAGGCGAAAATCCCCATTAATGTATGAGTACAAAATAAATGATCAGTCTTTGAAAGCGGTAATATTAGTCAAGTATCTGGGTGTGACTGTTCGAAATGATCTCAAATGGAATGATCAGATTACATAAGTAACAGGTAAGGCGAACTCTAGATTGCGGTTTATTGGTAGAATCCTGAATCGATGCAGTCCTTCAACAAAGGAAATAGCTTACAATACGTTAGTTCGTCCAGTCTTAGAGTATTGTTCGTCTGTATGGGACCCTTACCAGTTGGGTCTGATTCAAGGGACTGAGAAGGTCCAATGAAGAGCGGCAAAATTAGTGACTGGTACATTTAGCCATCGCGAGAGCGTTACAAATCTCATAGAAAGTTGGAAGTCGAACGCACTTCCAGATAGACGACGTGCTAAAGAAAAGGGGCTCCTCTCTAAATTCCGAAATCCAGTCTTCAGCGAGGATATAAAGCATATATTATTACCACCAACTATCAAATCGCGTAATGATCATCATTCAAAGATAAGGGAAATAAGAGCTCGTACTGAGGCGTTCAGAAAGTCGGTTTTCCCTCGCGCGATCCGCGAGTGAAACAGAGGGGGGGAAATATGACTTTGACGATAATTGTGCTTTGCGCCACACACCGCTTAGTGGCTAGCGGAGTATATGTGTAGATGTAGATGAAGATGTAGATGTAGAACTGCATGAGAGAAATTTATCTTATTAGTCAACTACGACAAAATCCACAAAAGTAAGAAATTCTTACTCTTGTTTATTTATTTGGCGTTCGTTGGAACTCACAAGGTCTGCCGCAATTGACCAATGAAATTCTGGCGCTGGTAAAACCAGCTATGTGTCGTAGAGAAAAGTTAGAATATACTTACTGGAGGTAGATCACAGAGGATACTAGCTCCAGGTAGTTAGAGCTGTAGACAGAGATGTCTCAAACGTGGAGCAGAAGATAGAGGCTGAATTAAACTTAGGATATTCAGCCAGTACTGCTGCCCTCGCCTACCCTCACATGCCTTTACAGCACTTAGCGTGAGCTGTCGTTGCGGCCACTGAGACGAAGCAAATGTGAAGTGAATTTATATGCTTGCCAAGTATGAGAGTGGCTCGAAGACTTCTTAAGTAATTGAACCCAGTACGTTGTCCTCGATAGTGAGTGTTCATAGGAGGTGAGGGTATCGTCTGGAGTGCCCCAGGGAAGTGTGGTAGGTCCGCTGTTGTTTTCTATCTACATAAATGATATTTTTGATAGGGTGGATAGCAATGTGCGGCTGTTTGCTGTTGATGGTGTGGTGTACGGGAAGGTGCCATCGTTGAGTGACTGTAGGAGGATACAAGATGACTTGGACAGGAATTGTGATTGGTGTAAAGAATGGCAGCTAACTCTAAATATAGATAAATGTAAGTTAATGCAGATGAATAGGAAAAAGAATCGCGTAATGTTTGAATACTCCATTAGTAGTATAGCGCTTGACACAGTCACGTCGATTAAATATTTGAGCGGAACATTGCAGAGCGATATGAAGTGGGACAAGCATGTAATGGCAGTTGTGGGGAAGGCGGATAGTCGTCTTCGGTTCATTGGTAGAATTTTGGGAAGATGTGGCTCATCTGTAAAGGAGACCGCTTATAGAACACAAATACTACCTATTCTTGAGTACTGCTCGAGCGTTTGGGATCCCTATCAGGTCGGATTGAGGGAGGATATAGAAGCAATTCAGAGGCGGGCTGCTAGATTTATTACTGGTAGGTGTGATCATCATGCGAGTGTTACGGAAATGCTTCAGAAACTCGGGTGGGAGTCTCTAGATGAAAGAAGGCGTTCTTCTCGTGAATCGCTACTGAGGAAATTTAGAGAACCAGCATTTGAGGATGACTGCAGTACAATTTTACTGCCGCCGACTTACATTTCGCGGAAAGACCACAAAGATAAGATAAGAGAGTTTAGGGCACGTACAGAGGCATATAGTCAGTCATTTTTCCCTCATTCTGTTTGGGAGTGGAACAGGGAGAGAAGATGATAGTTGTCGTACGAGGTACCCTCCGCCACGCACCGTATGGTGGATTGCGGAGTATGTATGTAGATGTAGATGTAGAACAGGGCCGGCCGCGGCGTGGCGAACTTCACGCATGCAGTGAGTGCGGGCCGCTTGCGCGCCAGGGCCTGGCCCGTCAGTCGGCTTTGTACGATCCTTCTCGGGAGTACCAGCAACAGCGCGACATTTCATTTAGCATTGCGTTACGGCATATTTCGATCAGTACAACGCTCTGAGTTCGGAAGAATCATGTGTCAGATCAGTTTACCTTTCCCTATTTCTTAGTCGTATGAAGGATACACAGTGGTCCAATTGATGTTTGCACAAAAATAAGCAGTCTAGCGGTCTATCATTAAAACCTTTAAAACGAATGAGAATCAGAAAAAAAAGGGATTGTAATTCTTAATTCGCGTAAGCGATGGGCACTTCTTCTTTGCTATGAAACGGCAGGGGGAATTTAAACATTTACATGACAGTGAAACAGCAAAAAATTCAACGATCGACAGATAGGATTCATTGTTCTGTACATCACGAAATACTTGGTGCTAAATCTTCTGCGTGCAGACTTGAAGAAATTGGTGGTACGAACAGTAAAATATCAGAGATCGCACTCATTGCTCCATTGTCAGTTGCAACAGTTTAGGTTCAAATGGCTCTGAGCACTATGGGACTTAACATCTGTGGTCATCAGTCCCCTAGACCTTAGAACTACTTAAACCTAACTAACCTAAGGATATCACACACATCCATGCCCGAGACAGGATTCGAACCTGCGACCGTAGCAGTCGCGCGGTTCAGGACTGAGCGCCTAGAACCGCGAGACCACCGCGGCCGGCGCAACAGTTTTCAATGGAAATGAACGAAGAGTATGGTGTCTTCATATGTTGCTGCAGAGTACGTTATTTAAGTCAACAGGGTGCCTGGAATGAGTTTTCGATTTAAAACTCACAGTTGTTGAATTTATGAAGGACAAAGGAGTGCAGGAATGAGAATTAGAGCATCCGGAATGGGTTTCTGACTTTTAATTTTAAGTGGACTTGACTACACACTTCCCTCAGTAAGACAGTGCAAGGTAACTTCATTCTGATTTGATGGGGATGCATTCGAAACAAAAATCTCGTTGTAGGAGGGGGACATTCTGCAAAAGACAGTCCAGGCCGTCCAGTTCACTAGCGTTAAAGTAAGCTCGAGGTTTCAAGAATTCATTGTGGCCCTGCAAGAATTACAAGGACAGTTTTACAAGGTTTTCTAGGACAATGTCAATCTTACATGTGTTTTCGAACTGTTTTCGAGACCGTTTGCCTTTTCAGTTGAAAGCACCGCTGTGCATTTGCAGATGTAACTGACTGACCTGCACTGTAATTACAATTTTACTGACAAATCTGTTTAGGTTAAAACTGTCCAGTGCGTCTACATTGTTTTCGTCAAATTGATTTTCTAAGTGCCCATAATGAGGGAACTGGAAATTTGTGGTGAGTTCCTATGGGACCAAACTACTGAGATCATCTGCCCCTAGGCTTACACATAACTTAAACTGACTTACGCTAAGGACAACACACACACCCATGCCAAACGGAGGACTCGAACCTCCGCCGGGGGAGCCACGCGAACTGTGGCAAGACGGCAAAGACCACGTGACTGCCCCCGCGGGCCCATAATGAGGTTACAAAAGTGCTATAGTATTAAGATCGACATTTTTGTGTGAAATACTTTTACGGTTGTTGTTGTTGTGGTCTTCAGTCCTGAGACTGGTTTGATGCAGCTCTCCATGCTAATCTATCCTGTGCAAGCTCCTTCATCTCCCAGTACCTACTGCAACCTACATCCTTCTGAATCTGCTTAGTGTATTCATCTCTTGGTCTCTTTTTTTTACCGCTTTTACGGTTATGAAACCAAATAAGCCACAATTCTTGAAATTGTGTGCGTCTCTCCGTGTGCCGACAGTATATACCAGAAAAAACTATATTGTGATTTGCGCGCTAAAAATTATTATTAATATGTGCTGAAAGCTTGTTATGTTTATTATCTATCTTGTTGAGAAATATGGAATACAAAACCAAGAGCCGGCCGCGGTGGTCTCGCGGTTCTAGGCGCTCAGTCCGGAACCGCGCGACTGCTACGGTCGCAGGTTCGAATCCTGCCTCGGGCATGGATGTGTGTGATGTCCTTAGGTTAATTAGGTTTAAGTAGTTCGAAGTTCTAGGGGACTGATTACCACAGATGTTAAGTCCCATAGTCCTCAGAGCCATTTGAACCAAAACCAAGTCGCATGCAGTGAGCCTGCATTGCCCTTTTAATGTGACGTGTTCGATGTTTTCCCCTCTTCCCCCTCTTCGCGCTCAGATAGCATGGTACGGCGGTGGGGGAAATATAAAGCGTCGTTGGGTGCTTTGGCACTCTGGTCCGGGAATGGCCCGTGAGTCAAAATTTTGACCGTCCCTGGAGTAGAAGATATTATTGTTCCAGGTCGGTGCAGAGAGCTGCAGAGACAGAGAGATGTCTCCGGTCAGAGCAGAATACAGAGCCCTAGTTGAACTTAGAATTTTCAGCCTCTACTGCAGCCGTTGTCTACCTTCATGCAGCGTAACAGTGGTAATCATGGGTCGTAACTGCAACCACGGAGACGAGGCACCCGCGAAGTTAAATAACTTGCGTCAGAGATTGTGGAGATTTAATTTTCACAGTCAGCTAATTGTGCTTAAGGGAGAGTATGTGATTTTTTTCTTTACATTAGTCTGAGCCCGCATCACAGTAAATGTCGACATATTAACATTTTTTACGACAGTGTTTCAGCTTTTTGCCATTCTCAAGTAATGTAACGAGCGTGGTGGTGCAGTGGTTAGCACGCCTGACTCGTATTCGGGAGAAAGATGGTTCAAACCTACGTCCGAACATCCCGATTTAGGTTATCCTTAATCGCTTCAGGCAAATGCCGGAATGGTTCCTTTAAAGAGGCATGGCCGACTTCCTCCCTCATCCTTCCCTAATCTGATGGGATCGATGACCTCGCTGTTTGGTCCCCTCCCTCGCATCAACCAACCAACCATCCCCTCAAGTAACCTGCGAATACAACGTACAGCAGGTGAGACTATTTACAGGTAAATAATTGTATATTGTAATTTTACGTTGGAACTTACATCTGACGTCCATAACTCCTTATTCTAAACTGCCAGTGTCTCATTCGTTGCTTAACTGATTACACTTTGTATATACTGAGCATCTTAGCAAACCAAGTGTGAAATAAATGTCAAACCGCAATTGAGCGAAAATGAGCAGTCAAATGCGTGTCGAAACATTTCATACATTTATAGTTACTATGTGTCACTCAATCACTACAATAGTGACAGTTTACTACAGATGTATTATATATGTCAAATTAAAATAAGGCGTAAGTACTATTGTAAAATTACCATTTATAATTATTCACATTGACCATCACCACGTACGTAAATAGTGTCACCCACGTTGTATTTGTAAATTACTTGAGAATGACAATACAGGTGAAGCAGTTTCGTAAACAATGTTGAGGTTATTGCACCTAGTCTGGACCTTTCATTTTCAAAAAGTATTAGTGTATGTTCTTGCTTTTCCAGGGACTTATATTATACCGTTGTTTTATGTATCCACCAACCTGTGTCCAGGCTGTAGTTTGGATGTGCAATTTCTTGCCCTCTTGTTAACAGTTTGTATTCCTGACTCAGGATGTAAATCATTGTTCATATGTCTTCTCAATAAACCAGATTGTTTCAGTGACCATGAATTTTCTTTCACAGTTTGATGGATCCTGTTACTAATATGTCTGTGTGAGATGCGGTACCTGTCCTTCCATATGTAATTGGCACACTCCTAGCAATTTCCACGTAATAAGCCGTTATCCGTAGCACGACCTTGTTTTCTAAAACACTCAAACGATGCCTCGCAAAGGGAACATAAATGTTTATCATTTCTGTAACCGCTAATATACATGCAGTGTCTGGCAGGACATTATACTGCAAATTAAATTAAGACTTTCGGTTACTAACAACTTTTATGGATTATACTGTAGTAGCTACCTATGGGGCTTAATTGTTTTGCTAATTTTAGGACACGAATTTTAGGTGAACAGTACAAAAATCGAATAGATGATTTAAGGTTAAGGTCCCATCGACGAGTATGCCACTAAACAAAAATCAGAAGACCGATTTGGATAAGAATGTTAAAGGATATCTGCCACATCCTTTTCCTTAGCCAGAATAGTGCCATTCATTTTGCATTATTTACGGAAACCCCACAAGTCCTCAAAATGATCACTGAATGGGGATTTGCATCCCGCTCCTCTGGATTATGGATTCACGAATTAGCCACTATAAAAGGAATTAGATAACTAGTTGCGTAACGAGTTAACCGTTGTTGTAGTTAATATGTACAATAAACTATCTGTAATATGTAAAAAGAATAAAAGAAGAGATCCGAAGAACCTCCTTACTTTTAAATGACGTATCTTTGTTGTCAATATACAAAGGAAATGATCGAACTATGTAAACAGTGTAGTATAATACTTTCAGCTTATCTGACGCAAAAATCTGATGTCTGGACCAGTAAGGGAAATGAATTAACATATAACAGCACATGAAAATAATTTACGACTAAGAGAAACGCCTGAAATAATCTATTTAGTGGTCCTAGTACTAGTACTTTTCTCAAGTCACATGGAAAACGACGATAACAATACGAAAACTGTTGCTCTCCATAGCCGAAGCTGATTATTTAAGAAAGACAAGCCTTGTACTTACGTTTCAGTTTGTTCGTACCGACCGTCGAATAAATACTCGTAACTGTCTCAGTTCAATTTCGGCAGTAATATGTGGGCGCTATTCCGCAAAACAAAACAAAAAAACAAAAACTTCGTTAAATTAAACACTTAAATTTAAACTCTTCCAACATAAGAAATTTGTGAGAGAGCTGTGTGTTTGGCTTTTAATACATTCTAGATGCTTAGAAAGTCAAACTAACAGTTCTGAAATTCCTTGCTGAATTATTTAGCTTTTTTACGCCACCGAATGATAACATTTAACGAATACCACAAGCTGTCGATAGGAAACGTCGCTGCCACGCTACAGATCTGTACCAGTGATTGACATTTTAATTTAAAAATTTTTAATTCATAAAGTAAGCTGCAATGTAGAAAATCTACATTCTGTCACCAATAGAAGAATGATGGTGTTGACCTTTCACGAAAATACGGTCTGTAATTGGTTTCTCAGATAATGCCACCATTAGCCACATTTCATAACTGTTTCGAAATTCTCCAATTCACTGAAGTATTTAGAACTGCAGGTGCTAAGACGAACAGGTTCGTCACAATAAATCACTGTTAAATAAAACCCCATAAAATAATCAGTATATCGAGAGACGACATTTGAAGGAAAGATCTACCTTAGGATCAACGATAATGCATGGATATCAAAGTTCAGCTAACGTCAAAAACGTTAATTTCGATCTCTTGTTGATAATTTTCTCAAAATAGTGAATTAATAGATCCAACAGGAAATTTCACTGTAGTAGGTACAATAGCAAATTTCCCTTTTTGTATGTTGCCGATAGTTAATAACAAACCTTTATGTCCCTCGAATATATGATTTTTTTCCTCAGTCTCAATTATAATGTAGCAATGATTAATTCGGATCTGAATGAAACTGTGCTCAAACATCGTTCCGGTCACAGGCTTTCCGTTATTTCACTAACAAGTTTACATGAATCAACAACCGGGTCCTTCAGACCAGAAGAACACTGATTCTTTCCAGTGAATAAGCCATTTAACAAATCCAATGGACTTCTAATCAACGAATGGTACAAAGTTTTATCTGTTTCTTTAGATTTCTACAGTACTCCTGTTTACAGGAGCAGCTCCATACCTATTATGTAACGCGCATGTTTCCCGTAAAAGAAAAAAATTAAGAATGTTTTAATCTAAACCTTCGTCGATACTTGAGAAATCATTGAACGTTGCTTGAGAACTTTTAGGTGTATCGTATATTCATAAGTCTTCCTCTTTCATCTCTGCACTGAATATCTAAGAAATGCAAAACGGTACACATACATAAGGCTGAAATGCTTTTTTTCCAAAATTACTTCACTTAGGGAAATCTTTATGTGGTACCCCCTTTAAAACGTTGCACCAACGTCGTAATAGCAAGTATCGAAATAAGTGACCACAATATGGTAATCTAACTAACCATCTTTTCAGCACTCGATACAGGTTTCTAGTTACCGTGGAGAGAGAGCTGCAAAACAGGCATCCCGTTTTATTAGCATACCAGCACGCATTCTAAGAGAAATGTAGCAATTTTAGTGCGATTTCCGGCTCGCATTCGAAGTGAAATGCAATAACTTTTTTGCAGTATTAATAGTGTACTATAGCACATTAGCACATGATAACCAGCCGCAGCTGATGGCATACCATATCCGTCCGACTGGAAGAAACGACGGTGAGAAAGTGGTACGTCTGCAAATGGACTGGCTGGTTGTAGTTCTCCACGCATGCGCTAAACTATGGACTTTCAAGAGGACATCCTTTACCACGTAGAAGAGAAACCGAAGACGAGAACCTCAGACATTGCCCATGATACTGGCTCGTGTGGAGCACATTGTTCAGAGCTCATTTACTCCATGGGAGATTTGAGGCTTATCCATTCTTCAACCTTATATTACACATAAATGGTACATTTCCAAACACTTAGTCCCTATTACGACCCCTAAAAGCTTTTAATAAAAATTGTGCTCTTGTAACACTCCTTTGTGGTACTCTAGAGGTAACTTTCACTTCTGAAAACTTTTCTCCACTAGGACTGATAATCCCTGTCTGTATACTCAACCACAAAACTCACCAGAGGAAAGACGACTGGACCTTATGGAACACCTAAACGATTCTAGATAGAATATGTGAAAGTACTTGCTTCTCTCCTAGATACAGTGTACCGTAGGTCACAGGAGAAGCGGAGGGTTGCAAGTAGTTCGAAAACCGGGCAGGTCACTCCTGCTTCAAAAGCAGGCGCTTCAGTCTGGAAACGCACGACCACTACGGTCGCAGGTTCGTAACCGGCCTCGGGCATGGATGTGTGTGGTGCCCTGAGGTTAGTTAGGTTTAAATAGTTCTAAGTTCTACGGGACTGATGACCTGAGATGTTAAGTCCCATAGTGCTAAGAGCCATTTCTGAACCTGCTTCAACAAGGGGTCGTCGAATAGATGCAGTTAGCTGTGAGTGTCTGTTGGTGACGTCAGTAAGCTATAGAATTTGGTACATATTTTATACTTGCGTATTATGATATTATCGAAGAGCGAAAATATTCTCTGCAGTAATCAACAAAAATTTCGAAAGCAACAACCGTGTGGCATCAGTCTTGCTCTCTCCGTCCACAAGATTCAGATGGCAGTAGATACCGGCGTCCAGGATGATGTCGTGTTCCTTCGTTTAGAAGTTTTAGTTCGATAGAGCAGCACACTGTGGCCTAATAAACAAAATACAGGCTTACAAGTCAGATAAGGGACGCAGAGGTTTGTTTTCAGCTGCTTATTCTCTGATGTAACTTCATCCCTTGGAGCACTACGAGTGTTACGTTGCTCACAGCACCAACTCTTTGAAACTACGTGTTTCGTATTGTAAAGAGTAGATTATGCGTCTTAGATAATGGATGAGTGGTCTAGTGCACAGAATGGCGCCTCCGTTTGGTGGTGAGGCAAACAGGTCTTATTAGCCTCTTGCCTGTTGTGCTGCATGCGAGCGAGGGCACGCTTGTTTACTTTCACATAGTGGCTTCTCTTCGTGTCCATCTTCACCGATCATCAAGGAGTTTTCTATAGCCAAGCCAAGATTGAATTACTTTTTCTTCGGGTCATGAGCGACCAAAAGCACATGAAGTTGAACGGTTTATATAGGACGAAATGCGTCTGAGACTAAAAGTTCATTTCTCGATCATTGGTACCAATGTCTACATAAAGGTGGCGAAACAGTCACGTTATTGTAACGGGGAAGTCGTTCGAAACCTACCATGTTCTCAGTGATGTCCATCAGATCAAAACTGAACATGTGTCTTCTTACTTGGTTACTGCTAGCGGCAGGGCTGTCGTAATGTTCGATAGTCTGCCTTTCACTTGTTCAGGTTATGCCCAGGAAGGCCATGTCCATTCGGAATGTCTCCGACACAGACTGATTCAGACACAGACCAGAGATGTCGCTCTGCCTGCGGGGCCGTCTGTGTTACCTCCGTCTTATGTGTCTGTGATGGGCCTACCTGCTGCGCCTGCTATGAATCAGTTGACTCTGGCGTCGAATCCTCTCGACGAGGCAATGGACGTTCTGCATGTGTCTCCTCCTCTGCCACTATCGACTGTACCTACGTACGATGGCCGCAGCAGCTGGAAGCTATCTGTCTTCACATCATGGTTGTTTATCAGAGAACTGTACTGACCTCCACTTTTCTTTCGTCTGGCCACATATCTGACACAGTCATCCGCCATCCGAAGTGGAACAGCATGTTAGGAAGCAAAGATTACATAAGAAACGAAAGAGACAGCATTGTACCCCTTCTGATGACAGCCTTCATCGGATATGTGGAATGATGAAGCACTCTCCTACGTCTCGCTTACACTGGACGAAGCGACGTCTGTCTCCACTACTGTCTCCAGGCAGCATTCGTCTATGGACATCGACCTTCCCCCACCTGCGTCTGATGGTACCCCCGCCCCTGTCTGTGTCTGGCGCTACCTGTGGGCACACCTCTGAAAGTGATCCACTGGGTGACACATCTAACTCCTTTACAGTCGACACAGGTCCTGAGGATGGGTACAGGGTGATGGAACCCCCTCAGTGGAATCCATTCCCTTCCGATCACAGTGACATGGCCAGCCGGAGTGGCCGTGCGGTTCTAGGCGCTACAGTCTGGAGCCGAGCGAGCGCTACGGTCGCAGGTTCGAATCCTGCCTCGGGCATGGATGTGTGTGATGTCCTTAGGTTAGTTAGGTTTAAGTAGTTCTAAGTTATAGGGGACTGATGACCTCAGATGTTTAGACCCATAGTGATCAGAGCCATTTGAACCATTTTTTTGAACAGTGACATGCATTTCAATGGGGGCCTAGCAGGGATATTCCCGCGATTCCTCCCGTTTGCATCAGCTACTCACTTATTCCTGGCTGCTTTATAACTTATCGCATACCCACAGTCAATGTCAAGCTGTATGCTCCGGCCACTGACGTTGACCACCTTCAGGAGATGCATATTGCAGCTTTTTGTGTTCCACAAGGATTTATGGGAAACGTATCCCATGCTTCTCTGAGTGCTAGTGGGGTGGTTATCATGTTATCCGATAGTGTCCTCGCTGATGCAGTTGCCTATCTTCTAGATGTCAGGGATATGGCTCTCACGTTTGTTGGCATCAGGAACATCAACGTCAGTGCACCACCTGATTCGTGTGGTCACCCCAGAGGTTTCACTTTCTTCTCTGAGATAGTAACGCCCCTCTTCTTTGGTCGACTGGATGCCTTGATCATAGGAGGCTACTTCAACTCCACCCAGGATCCCAAAGATCAGCTCTCACATCACTTTCTGTGTGGCCATTGCTCAACACTTCAACTTTGTGGACTCTTTGCAGCATGTCCATGGCTATCGTCTAGGGTTTACGCATTTCACTAGTCAATCCTCCAGTGGCCTCGATTGTGTTTATTTTATTTAAGTCGTCGGAGGGACGTAAGCCGCTGAAGTCTGGTCCATTGTGTTCTCTGACCATGATACCTATATCTGTGCCCACAGTCTCTGACGCCAAAGGATGTGGCATGGCCGGGGACCACGGAAACAGAACACAATTCATTTTACTTCACCCAAATGCCGGCAGCTCATCGAGACCTTATGGACAGCCGCCGTCAATGCCGCGATGCATATCAGTTCGCCCTGTCATGGTGGGACATCTGTCCAAAGCCTACCGTCCACAAGGCTTTGACTGGTTGGGCAAGAGAGGTCGTGGCGTGTCGGCGTCGAACCGAGATTTTCTACTTCACCTTTTTCTGGAAATGTACTAAGATGCCAAAGTATCTGGTGCTTGGAACACTTTCGCAAGAAACACACGACCATTTAGTTCATCCTCTATATTTAAGAACACAATGGAATCAACATAAATGGTCTTCATTGACTGTCACAGCAAATAACAAACTTTGTAACTAGTTCCTAACAGGAAAAAAAGATTCACAACTAAATGGAAGCCTTGGTTGAGAGAGCAACTCAACGAAAGTTTCTACAATCATAGTTCGTTCTCCACTTATATGAGTACCAAATTCTTATGTCCCCTCTCTCCTTGACAGACACACATTGGTAAAGAGTAGCACATAAGTTACGATATGTAGGAGTTCACAGTTTTTACAGTGCTGCCAAATGAGTCTGACAGAATATGAACAGGCCTGCAAGCACGTTGTCAAGGTCCATTGGCAGCGAAGACGGCGGGCGGTCGAAGCGGCGCTGGATCAGGTGCAGACTTCTTTTCTTGGCTGGCTGCGTCGTTGCTGCTATGATTGGTTAGAGGTAGGTCCTAAATACGCACGTGGCGGTAATACACTTCCTCCTGGTTGGCACCACGTGACACTGGCGGGTGCACCAAAAGTAGTGGTAGGTGCGACCTTCCTTGCTGATGTAGACTCCCTCTATGCTTTGATCCGGTGTACGCGAAGACCCTTTGCAGGTCGCGCTGCAAATGGAGGAGCCGGAAAGTCGTGTAGTCGCAGGGACTGAGCTGGAAACCAACCCGATGGTGATTTGTTGTACTGTGGAGTGGGCGCTGACAGCTTTTGCGACACACCAGAGCATTGGGCGACTGCGAATTGTACCAAGTAACAGGTATTTGCCATCTCTTGGCGTCACATTGAAGGAGCTAAGGTCAGTGCCTAAACACACAATGGGTTAATGAGAGTAGGCTTTTAGATTTAAAAGTCCGAGGTCTGTAGATCGAATGAAGCCACCATACGTTTATTTTTATTGCCACGTAATTCTGACAACAAATTTTTCATGACTCTGCAAATTATCAGTATTTAATAATTCGTTTATTATTTTCGTAATCTTTATGCCCAAAAAATAACAAAAAATAAAACAAAGAGTAACGGTTTCTGGACCTGGATTCTTGTTGGTACCTCCATTTTTCCACATTTATTTATTTCTTTAAATGTTAAACCGTTGATTATAATAGTTAAATATATTTACTAAGTTCAGTTTGTATATGTAAGCTTAATATATTCAATTTACTAGTGATTACTACACTTGTAAGTGAAAAAGTCTAGATGACATTAAAAAATCACGAGTGCACTATATGAGGAAATTAATGAAAGTATTTTCTGTAGATGATTTGTTAAAGTACCACTTTTCCAATGACCTATGCACTGCAATCGATTTGACACCAAATGAGTAATTTAAATATATTGTCGAAATTGTTTGCACAAAATTCCATACACTGCAATTATTTCCATCCAAATGGCCATTCAACTCAGTCTTTTCCCGTCAATTTCTTGTTTGAGGAGGGGAGAGAGAGGGCTGCGGAGTTTTGCAGAGGAAGAGTGGCTACTTAATTAATCGATGTAACTAATTATTCAATCAGATTCATATCTACAGTGTGCTTGTATAGGCATAGGGATTCCCCAGAAGGGTGGGGGAGGAGGACGGGGAGGGAGAGGAGGAGGAGTAGGGAGGTGAGTGGGAGAATAATAGGTTAAGGACCCCTCAATCAAAAGAACAATAGTTGAAGGACCTGTTAATCAAAAGAGAACAATAGATTTGATCATAAATGCATACTTGCCACTGAATGTAGGCAACACACAGTAACAAACAGCATTGAAACAGGCGTTGTTCCCCTGCCCACCAAGGCATATTGCTGTGCCTAAAGCATCTCCTTTTCTGCTCTTAGAGATGCATGATGATGGCGCATAATCGTCCCAACTCCGCTATTTTGTGTGTTAAATGTCAGTCATCCTCGAATGCACAGTCACTCACAATCATTTATTGTAGAGATGCAGTGCATTTGCTCTATTTTCTGTATGTCTATATCAATGTGAGTGTCATGAATGGCTGTCATAAATCTCAACCAGTCCTCCACCTGGTTATTCCACCTTCAAACCCTATTCTGGATGTACTGAAGTGTGGATGATCCTCTAGATACCGTTCCATATATGACACATAGTGGATCCACCAGCGGGAGGACTAGGTCGGATTTATTGGAGCCATCCACAACACACCCTTGGACAAAGACATAAAAAATTTGAGTGAGTGCATTTCATCTGTAGAATATTTTGTTGTGAGTGGCTGGGTGCATTTGAGTACAGTACTATATCGTCCAACTAATGTAATGGTCTCTACGGTACATAAGAATGATACTCAAGAAGGACTGTTTCCATCCTTCCAATAGACATCTAGCACACAAAATAGCGGGATTGAGATAATTATGGGCCGTCATCGTGGATATTTAACAGTATAAAAGAAGGTGTGACAGGCGCAGCGGTATGCCTTGGTTTATTGTTATTAGAATGTAGACAATAATCTTGCGAAATGTCTGTAATATAACTTGCATAGAAGATGTTATGCTCTTTAGCAGGATAAATTTAAATGTGCTTACATCCCCTACAGAATCATAATGCAAAGAGTTTTCCGCTATTTGCGGCGCCGTAGCACTATCGAAAATAACGTAAAAGCGGATCAAACCGAGACTTCACGATTGGTAATATGCAGCATAGTCTCTATACATATGTTTGCAGAGCTGTCAGCGAAGTAAGGTTGCAGTTGAAGTGTGCAACGTTCTACCTGTTTATCTATAAATTACGTTGCCGGCGGTGCACACTCTGTAGATACGAGGAGAGGAAACGCTCATGTTCCAGGGTGCTAAGCGCAGTCGTCACATTGTCAGCTGACGAGTAACTTATTACTAGGATAAAAAATGCCAGAAATCTAAAATTTTTAGATGTCCTGACGTGGTTGTGGGGACGTATCGGAGTTTTAAGACGTAAAAATAAATAGCTAAACTCATCTGGTAAGCAAAAAGAGCATATACTTAAGGGAAAAATATCGGAACAGCAGCAGAAATCAACTCTACACGCGTCAACTACCTGTTCCACATCACTACACGGTAGAGTGGAAGTCAAATGAATGTGTAGAACTGTGCAAGACTTTGAGATTCCTTCATCTACATAGCTACATGAGTCTGCAAACAACCTCTCTGATTTGCCGTAGCAGTACAGGGATTTGTTTCCAGACTTCGAGTCTACAATCTGCACCACCCGTTGAGCCCCATCTAGGTACGAGGCGAATGTTACTATACTTTTCGCGATCTTCCTATTCAAAATGCATGCATGTAGAATATTGGAAAGAGGGAAATTACTGGGATCTTTTTGTAGGGTGGTGTATAGCACAAACAAATATCCTCGTTTAAAATCAAAGAACACATGGGTGTGCTGAAAATATGATCTTAACATTCGGAAAAATATCAAAAAAGGTAAGAAATCGAGGAAATCCTAGTATAATTACGACAAAATGATGGTAAGTACGTAAAATTGAGGGAAATACGATGAAATACGTAAAATCACAAAAAATAGCACAATTCCTTGAACTGAATCAGAATACATAAAATTAGAGGAAAAGTAACCTGAAATGCGGGAATTGAGGTGGGTTTGGGGTAACCAGACGCTCAAGAGCGTCAAAAGCTTAAAAATTATGCTCTGTTTGTATTCACTTTCAACCCTCCCCCTGTGAACTACGTGAGTTTTCGGATGACATACTTCAACAAAGGCGATGTAAGTATTACATAGAGCCGTTATATTAAAGCAGGCAAAACATATGTATCCCTGTCCATAATTATGTTCTCACACATTCAGTCGAATAGAGATATTACTGAATCACAGTTGGCTCTCTCACAAAATATTATTCCTCAAGTTTTAAAGAGAAGAATCAATGTGTATATCAGAAGTAAGCCATTCCCTAGAGTGTACTCTAAGAGAGTGAACCGATTCCACATATATCTTCTTTAATGACGTGAATGGGGTGTTCTTGTAAGATGTGGTGCTAGGACGACATTCCTGTTTCTACACACGAGGAAAATTACCTAACATCAGTCCAGGACTTCTTTGTGCAAGGGGAATGCTACGAGAGCTTCGGTGTTGCTACTGTAAGCAGAAGTAAGACTGTTACATCTCTCTTTGGCTACTGTTAGTGGCGCTTACTCTGTCATAAGAAGTTGCTGCTTCTACATGTGCACTTTCGTGCAGCTGGACGTGGGTGGTACCTCAGTATATCAGCAAACGAAAATATTCGTGTCGGTTTTTCTTCCAGTTCCTAATGACACGTAATTGCCTCCATCAAAACTGCTGCTGCTGCTACTACTACTACTACTACTACTACTACTATTAGAAGCAGTACTAGTAGTAGTAGTGATGAAAGTGTAATTGAGGGTATGTATGTTTCTGACTTAAAAAGATGTCTAAAATCCATTAATTTCTTAAGATACAGAACAGCAGTCTCCTGACTTCGTTCTATTTCGTTTATAAGCAGCTCGAGCGGCGGATATGCACTGACGATGCCTTCCTAGGACATCAGAATAGTGCAGAAGGAAGTAGTATTATCATTTTAAAGTTGGCCACCGTAGTGATTGGGGTAGAAAACTTGCAGGATGGTTGTATGTCTGATGTTGAACAAATATACCCTGCATTGGCTCCGAGCACTATGGAACTTAACATCTATGGTCATCAGTTCCCTAGAACTTAGAACTACTTAAACCTAACTAACCTAAGGACATCACACAACACCCAGTCATCACGAGGCAGAGAAAATCGCTGACCCCGCCGGGAATCGAACCCGGGAACCCGGGCGTGGAAATATACCCTGCATTAGAGTATCAAGAGCATAGCATTCTGAATGACTAATATACCTTTAACAAGATAGCATTTTAGGTGGACGGCTGTGTAACCATAGGAGTCTGTGTTTATGCTCTATGATCACTTCTCTCATGCCGATAACTTCCTGGTACTGATTCCAGACAGTGGAATAATGGTTCAGAATTAATAGCATGGTTTATTTACATGTAATGTACTGAACTCTATCCATGAGGAGCTCCATCATTTGTAATCCACACATTCCTACTTAATAATCTGTTATATCACTGCAACACTCTCAGGTCTACTGTGCGCCAATAACAGGTGCTACCCTCCTCAGCCAGCAAACATCTGGAGAGATCTTGTTCATTTCGATGGGTGCTGTGGGTAAGATTGGTGTGGGACATTCCGCACTGAACGGCAGTTACGGACACAGCTCGCGCTGTTCCTTCACGATATGTGGAATGTAGTGTGTGTACGACCCTCATACTTCTGATCATCAGCAAGTTAGACTAATGACCGTGTTGCAGAGAGGATTGGTTAAGGTCAGTGTGGGAGAGATCTGCCAATCTCCGACTTTATTCTACGAATCCAAGAATGCTCTGTGTCACCCATACACACAAGGAAAGATCGTAAATTCTGCACTATGATCGATAAGCTGGAAATATGTAGGTAACCTAACCACATCAGTATACGTGCGAAGTACTGGAGGGGTGATTCGGCGATCATACCGAAATTGGGAAGCATTCGGTTGTGTCATTGCCTGGCGTTCAAATAATGGAACAAGTTGTAAAATTCCTAATACTGATCATGTTGTCAGCTGCAGTGCATATTACAGTACATCATCCGATATCAATGGTGTTTTCTCATCCACACTGTCCACTGGTTTGCTGTTGATTACAACATAATGATCGGGTGACGCCACTTGATTGATATGGTGGGAGCCTTGGCTGAACAATGGATATATGCTACTTGTTACTGTGGCGCATGGGATTAAATGAAGAGGTCACCAAATTCAGACAGTTCTTGGTAAAAGTGGTCTTCAGTGCTGCAGACTCATCCTATTTCCATATGCTGTGATGCCCTCCACACGTATTTTATTCATGAATGAGATAGCAACACCTCTCATTATTTCAACCACCTCATGCATGTTGGTTGAAAATTTGAAATTTGTGGTAAGGTACTAGGGGACCAAACTGCTAAGGTCATCGGTCCCTAGGCTTACATACTACTTAATCTGTCTTAAACTAACTTACGCTAAGGACAACACAAACACCCATGCCCGAGGGAGGACTCGAACCTTCGATGGAGGGAGCCGTGCAAACTGTGGCAAGGGCTCTCAGACCACACGGCTCCTACACATGGCATACGTGTTGTGAACAGCACCTTCCAGTGATGGTCAACACTGGAGCACAAATCATGTACATGACTCCAAAATGAAGAAACAATGCACTTTGAAAAGGAACACTAAGACATTCACCACCCCCCTCACTGTGGAAGATGTGATTAACTATGTAAGTCATCACCTTCAGATAGCTGTTGGAAACTATCTACAGTCCCGAAAATCTTCCAGTTTCCACATGTTGCGATGTCTTCCAGCCGGCCGGAGTGGCCAAGTGGTTCTAGAGGCTACAGTCTGGAACCGCGTGACCGCTACGGTCGCAGGTTCGAATCCTGCCTCGGGCATGGGTGTGTGTGATGTCCTTAGGTTAGTTAGGTTTAAGTAGTTCTGAGTTCTTGGGGACTGGTGACCTCAGAAGTTATGTCCCATAGTGCTCAGAGCCATTTGAACCATTTTTTTTATTTCTTCCACATTTTTGTCAATGAGAAACATTGCTTCTGTGTTTCATTTCTACCAACCTGTGTGTTGTGGAAGTTGGATAGTTTACACCATGCAGTGTTCAGCTTTGTGTGAGAGCCAGTGGATCGAACCGTTAATTTGGTTTTAGCATCTTACACAGACCTCGAAGTAATGGTAGAAAAATGAAGTGTGTGACAGTGTACAAAGCTGGAATCGTACACTGCTTCGATGTGCCACAGCCAAAAAACAATATATTAAACTTCTTATGAAGGAACAATACAGGAACCCTCTCTTGTGAGTGATAGTCTGTTGGATGTGGTCTTCCTCCAGTGTAGTCAACAAAACATTACACTGGTCCCTGTAAGTGACTTCGAGCACTTGCTACCTCCCTCGAGGGAGCAGTAAATTTATATGCAATTGTAACACCTCCGTTTTTTATCCCGACCTGATCTGATCGAATAGCAGCCCAATATTTATTATTAACGTGACCGTGAACCTAATGGGGCTGGCAATCGGAATTGACTGCTACGGAAGTTGTTACTTTCCAGTTTGTCCTGTTCAATACTATAATACTGAATGTCTGGTAATAAGGAACAGCAACACAGTTTACTAATTATGAACTTATATACTTCTCAAAACAACAAAAAAGGAGATAGCCACTGCCTTCGTCATACATATCTAATTACGGCTAATCTCAGCACAGGCTTTCTTCATTTTCGATTATCGTCACACGCTAATCCATCACTGCATCCAACACTGTAATCCAAGGTTAGGCCGGTGCGGTAGACGCGAAACCAAAATATCGGCACTAGTAACGTCACTGATCACTTTCGTAATGATACTTCTTCACTTTCCCGGTATTAATCTATTACATAGGGGTCTAACCACGGCGATGGCGAAACCCTTCTCCGTTAAAGACCTGTATTTCAACAATGGCCTTCACACACACACTACACTCGCCAACCACTACTGGCGCATCTCGACACTCGCTCTCTCAACACGTCACAATCGATTGTTCGTCCTATCGACCTGTGCCAAGTGCAAAGTTATAGTAAGGGCCTATGGACCCCTTACACAATGTGTTTGATGACAATATGCAGATGGTATTTGTTTTTCGATCTATCGGAAGAGAGAGACATGGTAGAATCTTATAGGCGGTTCTGTTACGAGGACTGGTGTAACTCGTTGAAATTTGGACGCAGAAAGATCTCTAAAATATATCGTGTTTGCTCATAAACTAATAGATATTGGCTGTATCTATTCTTGTGGAATCATGACTGTTTTTATTATTATCGTCACGATTGAGTGTTTAAATATAGACATTTCCACAAGTCTTGTGTCATGTCATACTTCATAACCGTTAATTATACAACAAAGACCACTTTAATTATGACTCATTGTGCAGCCTAGAAATGACAGCACTTTTTCCCAATATGTGAGCAGATTGCATGAAACAAGTTGTAATGATCAAATTGCTCACAAAAATAGAATGCAAGAATCTGATGCTATTGCAAATTATTGTCTGTTGTATGATATAAATTTTACACGCAGGTCAGTAGAGGGGAGTTATGGAGTAAAAATGTTAAATTTAAGTATGCAGATGTTATTTGGGTTTGATGATATGGAAGAAAGAGAGATGCGGTAAAATCTAATAGGAGATTCTATTACAGGACAGGTTCTCACGATTTGTTTTGTAAACGCCATTGTGGTATGACTTCACATTGGTATAACGGGACTTGCCATAGTGTACAAAAGAGCTATTTCCTCTTAAATTGTAGCTTGTTGTCGTCAAATGTAAAGTGATTGTGCTTTTTCTAACATGCGAGCAAATGGTGTAAAAGGCTGTACCCTGTAATGTTATTTTGTGTGTCTGAAATGTTTGGACATGCATGCATGTCCAAAGGAACATCATTATATTCACAATAACGCAGGCACTGTAATATCTTAAAGAACTTTGAGGTGAAAATAGACTGTCGTAGCGCGCACAAAGTAGCTGTACCGAAGGTGATGGCGCCAAATCACAGGCCTTTTATATTTTATTTCGCATACAGAAGCAAGAAACATAATGGAGATGTGATCAAAAAGGACTGAATATGTGTCAAAAGTAACCAAGACTGTAGTATTCTGATGAGGTAATTTTATACCACTACACATTCTCCCTGACTCTTTAACTAATGAACACGATACTAAATGGCCATTCAGGAAGAGTATCACCGCTGAAGACCTCGAATACACCACGAATGCGACGGCAATGAGGGACTGTTATTCGAAAACAATCAGTGTCATGTATACGACCGTATATATGAGTACGGAAACATATTTAGCTCTCTCGTGTTGGGGAAGGGTGGACTTGATCCACGGCCCACGGCTGGCAAGGCGGCGACTCAGCGAGCCGGACACGCGCCATCGGCCGCCAAGTCTCGCGGCTGCCATCGATCGCGTTGTTTTCCTCATACATCACACGCAAATACCGGGATTCCTGTCCCTTATCTGCCTTCGTCGTGGGCGCAGCTTAGCACGTCTGGCGTTTCCTCACGCAAAAACGTGACGAGCCAGCCGAGTTGGAGCGCACCTGCTCTGCCTCCCGACGCGCTTTTCGCAGCAGGGGAGGAGCCCCCGCAGGCGACACTCGCTTCCAGGGCGTCGTCTCCCGATCGTAGCCAAATGTCCATACATACGTAGATTCACATCATTGTGAGGACCCAGTAAAATCAAATAACAGTTGGACACTTCTCGCAATCCTCTTCGTTAATTTCCCAGTCGACAAGAGACATCCTTGGATCGATCATCATGTCAGAGTAAAGTAGCGGTTGCTCTGTCGATAGACAAGTAAATGTACCATCTGGAGAATATTGTGTTTATAATGTAACCAACTCCAATGTGTCGAGATTAAACGAGTATCAGTTGTAACACAGATAACAAATAAAATGGAAAATCACGTAGGACTCTGCTATTTTGGCATAAATGCGTAGACAGTCGAGATTAGAGCTATACTGTGTCCCTCCTAAGATTAATGAAGACCTCATTCTCTGGTGACCATAAAAATACTTTCAGTATTTTGTTTTAATGTGCACTTCGAGGCAACCCTATCAGTGATGATTAAGACGTCGCTTTTTTCTCATCGACATCAGACATCCTTGGATCGATTATCATGTCAAAGTAATTCAGCGGTTGCTCTGTCGATAGGGCAAGTAAATGTACAATCTGGAGAATATTGTTTTTACAATGTTACCAACTTCCGTGTCCTCTATACACCGGGCGTCACATGAAGTGTCTGATAAGCATAATTTGTTTGGGGTGCTTACATGCTTGCTTAAAAAATAGAATATCTTCACAAATGTTAGAGAAGGATCACTTTCCAAAGATACGTGGGTACATACAATTGCGGACGGAAATGACGCACGATGTCAGAGCATTTGACCACCGACACATCGTCGGTGAACAACTCACTGTACGCTCAACTTTCATTGTCAGCGATTTCCTTATGTCACTGGTTCAAGTTTGCTTACGGAGTCCGTACTTTCGGAGAAAATCAACTCCTCGAGACTCAGATGCGTTGAACAACAAAAAGGGGATGGCTAAAATGAATGAGGGTTTCTACACTTACGTAATGTAGAACGCCACTGTTCGTGCCATTACTTCTTTCACCCTATGACATGGATTATCAAATTTATAATCACTCACCAAATATGGAATGTCACACGAAACCATGTCAAAATTTATCACTTAAGACCTGATGAAACTGATTACCAAACATTTTAGGATCACAACAGGGAACTCTGTGGTCTCCGAACACTGAGAGCAATGTAAGTGGAGCTTGCTACACAATTAGATGATCTGGCGATCGTATCTTTCCAGACAAGTGGTGATTCTATAAAGTCCTTTATACATTTACAGAAAACATTAAGGGTCTTCATTAACATAATCAACAACAAAGAATTCTTGGATGGATGTAAGATACTTCGTTTGGGAATTTTAAACACTTTTAGATACCTTGTCCTCAATTTTATTATTCCAATATGCCTTGCGCTTTTCGAGTTAATGTCATTATCAAGGCTATAAAAAGTACAAAGACGAATTGTTATAAATATAAATATAAAACACGCTACATTTCCACCAGTTAAGTGCAGCCACAACATAGAAAGTACATTTTTGGTTTAAAGCCTAGCAAATGCTTGATGTCATTACTATGAGAATAAACCTCGTTTGTTAACAAGAATAAGTGTTTAACCAATTACATAGTATTATTAATCACATCAGAAAAGAATAATGAAGCTGGCAACATGGTTTAAAAGAAGTATTTTTTGAAATACATGTCGTGGAATACAGTAATTGTACTGAAGAACAGGCGACGCTTATGTATTGTATGTCTGCTATTAAGACTTCTTTTCTGGGGGGCTGGGGGTTGAATAATTCTAAACAGCAGACCATGTTCTGAAGAACAGAGGACGATCCCTGTTTGTCTGACGAGCAGATCTCGGGTGCTATCTGCGGCTGACGAAGTCCCGGAGCCAGATGAACTGGCTCGCCCTGTTCCAGAGGAAGCCGCTCTGTCCGCTCGGTCTGGGCATTCGAAGAAGGTGCGTTTACTGGTCGGTGTGTGCTCCAACATTAAGCGCGTAATGGGGACCCTTAGAGATATGGCAGTCAAGGAGGGAAAGGAATCCAGAGTGCGTTCTGCGTGCATACCGGGAGGAGTCATTCCAGATCATACAGTTGCTGAAGCGTTCTAGAAGAACTTGAGTCTCATTTCAAATAGGCACACTACTCGTACACTTACAGTTGGTGGTGACTTAAATCCACCCTCGAAATTTTGGCCAAAATAAATTGTTAAAGTGGGAACTATTCATAAAACAACGTCCGAAATCGTCCTGATTGCGTTCTCAGAAAATTATGCTGCGCAGTTAGTTCAGGAGCCCACTCTAAATGCAAATAGTTGGGAAACATACTTGATCACGTAACAACAAATAACGCTCAGCAAATAGGGAGTATCATGACGGACACAGGAATTAGTGACCTCAAGGTTGTCGTAGCGAGACTGAATACCATTACATCCAAACCCACCAAAAATAAACGCAGAATACATCATTTTAAAAAAGCAGGTAAAAATTCGCTTAAGGCCTTCCTCAGACACAGTCTCCACTTCTTCCAATCTGAATGCGTAAGCAAAGACCAAACATGGTTTCAGTTCAACTGATCGCCCATGGTACACTAAACACGGCGGAACACTGTTGCAGATACAGTGTAAAAAAATGCCAGACTGAAAAGAACCCAAAACCTAAAGGAATGCCGACGTTTTACAGAAGCTCGAAATGTTGCGCGAACTTCAATGTGAGATGCTTTTAATACTTTCCTCAACGAAGCTCTGTCTCGAAATCCATCAGAAAAACCAAAGAGATTTTGGCCGTATGTAAAGTACAACTGCAGAAAGATACAATCAATTCCTTCACTGCACAATAACAATGCTGGTGTTACTGATGACATTGCCACTACAGCAGACTTGCTAAATACGGTTTTCTGAAATTTCTTCACCAAGTAAATATTCCAGAATTAGAACTAAGAACAACCGTCAATGTGAGTAACTTATAAATAGATATCCTCGGTGTAGTAAATCAGCTTAAATCTCTGAACAAAGGCAAGGCCTTCGGTCGTGATAGTATACCAGTCAAGTGCCTCTTAGAGTATACTTATCTACTAGCTCCATATTTAGCAGTCATATACAACCTATCGCTCGTTGACAGAGCCGTTCGTAAGGACTGAAAAGTTCCACAAGTCACACAAATACCGCAGGAAGAAAATAGGAGTAATCCGCTAAATTACAGACATCTATCGCTAACGTCGATTTGCAGTAGGATCGCCGGCCGGAGTGGCCGAGCGGTTCTAGGCGCTACAGTCTGGAGCCACGCGATCACTACGGTCGCAGGTTCGAATCCTGCCTCGGGCATGGATGTGTGTGTTCTCCTTAGGTTAGTTAGGTTTAAGTAGTCCTAAGTTCTAAGGGACTGATGACCTCAGCAGTTAAGTCCCATACTGCTCAGAGCCATTTTTTAGCAGTAGGATCTTGGAACATATACTGTGTTCGAACACTATGAGTTATCTCGAAGAAAACGATTTATTGACAAACAGCCATCACTGATTGAGAAAATATCGCTCTTTTGAAACACAAGTAACTCTTTATTCTTACGATGTATGGAGTGCTGCTGACAGGGGACTTAAAATTGCTTCCATATTTTAAATTCCAAGAAAGCTTTTGTCACTGTACCTCAGAAACGACTTTTTATCAAATTACATGCCTATAGACTATCGTCTCAGTTTTGCGACTGGATAGGTGATTTCCTGTCAGAGAAGTCACAGTTCGAAGCCACTGACGGAAAATCATCGAGTAAAACAGAAATAGTACCTGGCGTTCCCCAATGATATAAATAATTTAGAAGACAATCAGAGTGTCACTTCTAGACTGTCTGCAGATGGTGCTGTCATTTACCGACTTCTAAAGTCATTAGATGATCAAAAGGAATAGCAAAACGATTTAGACAAGATATCTTTATAGTGCAAAAACTGGCAATTGACTCCCAATCATGAAATGTGCGAGGCGTTTTTCGTCGCAGCAGGAACTTCTCGTGAAATTTCAGTCACGATCTTTCCTCTAACCGTGAGAAAAATTTTTTATGGCATGCACCTACATAGGGAGGAATGATCATTATATTAAAATAAGAGGAATGAGAGCTCGCACAGAAAAATTTAAGTGTTCGTTGTTCCCACGCGCTCTTCTAGAGTGAAATGGTAGAGAAATAACTGGAAGGTGGTTCGATGAATCCTCTACCAGGCGCTTAATACTGACTTTCAGAGTAATCATATAGATGTAGATGTAGATACTCTCGAGCTGATGGTTCCAGCAAGATTTATATAAAAAACCAAGCCATTCCTCTTTCAGGTTCACAGACGGAATGACCCGCCATTAAAACATGCAATTAACAAATAATAAAATACAGCAATTTGTTACTGATCTCCAATCTTCGAACTACACAATAGTTTGTTCCACTTAGCGCTAGTCTAAGGAAACAGAAATTCAACATGTAACGTTATCGCTGTGTGCAAATGTCACTGTAAGACCCCTTGAAAGAGTGCATGTAAATCAAACAAGGAACATAGTTTCAATCAAGACGTGACCATTGCCTAAAACAATCGCCTTACAGTAGTATGTACACTTTTTTCATTAAATTGAGAATAGTTACTAGAAAATGGTTCAAATGGCTCTAAGCAATATGGGACTTAACATCTGAGGTCATCAGTCCCATAGACTTAGAACTACTTAAACCTAACTAACCTACGGACCTCACACACATCCATGAGACCGTAGCAATAGCGCGGTTCCGGACTGAAGCGCCTAGAACCCCTCGGCCACACCGACCGGCAGTAGTTACTAGATAAATTCTCAACTGCAAAAGAGCCATGAACATAAACAGAACTCACAAATGAAATTAGTTGTGTCCTAATTAATTTCCCTCACAGATTTCACGGGTCTTTGTGGGTCAATAGTAAAAAGTGTAACTAGAATGACTGCATCTGTAATCGTCAATTTGGGCACAAATATGGACTGGCAAGAGTCTATTGTAGCTGTAAAACGTGTTGGTGTCCCAGAACAATTCTGCCAAATAATTACAGTAAAACCAGGTTTGATGAAATGCATAAACTGCAGGCATATAAAAGTCATTTATAAGAAACAGAATACAAGATTTTTGAAAATTACTGAAAGAATAAAGTTCGGATGAACCGTGTAGGAAAACCAATATAAAGGCTACACTGCTTAAGTTCTCAACGTCATTAAAATTGATCTTTGAAACTACGTTTCCAAATGCATCTACATCAGTAGCAATGTCTCTCGAATACAAACGGTTAACATAGTTACTAGCAGGTCCGTGAAGCGATAACTCAGTTTTACGAAAATGAGTCATAGCGAGCTATATTTCTTAAATTTCCATCACAGATAAAGAGTGACCGAGCGGTTCTAGGAGCTTCAGTCTGGAACCGCGCGACCTTTACGGTCGCCGGTTCGAATCCTGCCTCGGGCATGGATGTGTGTGATGTCCTTAGGTTAGTTAGGTTTAAGTAGTTCTCAGTTGTAGGGGACTGATGACCTCAGAAGTTAAGTCCCATTGTGCTTAGAGCCATTTTAGAAACAGATAAAGATATGGTTATGGGAGAGTGCTCAGTGCTGTGAAAAATAATTTAATGCAAAGTAATATAGAATGCATATACTGAAAACAAATCAGACTGTTTACCATTAAACATGAGAATCTAAGAGACAGCCAGAAATATGACATGATTTTTAAGAGAGAGGAATAAATTAATAAGTGATACACAACACCTAGCAAATTATCTGAAGGATCATTTCTCAAGCACTAGAGAGAAATTACAACAAATATACCTAAAAATAAATGTAACACCTATAAAGAATTATGTAATAAGTAAAATGATGCTGTTACCAACCACAGAGCCTCAGTACAGTAAAACTGAGCAAAACATAACAAAAAAGTCAGTACGCTTGCGTGAAGTATCGACATGTGTTTTGGAACAATGCATACGAAGTATACAGGTAAGCGTATCAAAAATGATAAATGAATTATTTGCACCAGTACAATTTCTGGAGTATTTAATACATGTAACGTATTAAATACAGAATACCTAAGCAGAATATGTAGGAAACTACTGTCAACAGTTTAACAAATAATTTAATCAATGAAGATAGACAGATTGATGAATTACTTGGACAAATGTAACCCTCCACTTCAATCACAGCCTGGGTGCCGAAGTGGCAGAATACAGGACCAACGATACAATAATTCACAAAAGTGGTAATTGATATACCGACAATCGTGAGCGTGTCACAGGCATGTTCTTAGAAGTTTCTAAGACTTTTGAACTCGGTACTGTTCTGTTCTATTGGACAGGCTAGTATGGTTAGGATGAATAGGCACCGCTAAAGGTTGGTACCGATCATACCTAGCACATGGAGCAGAGTGCGGTAATGACATAAACCTAAATTAAGGCTATACTTATAGTGATGCTCATACCACAAAATAGGTTTTCCTCAGGGTTTCACGTTAGGACCAGTAGTCTACCTGATACTGATACACATAATGACTTTCAAAATAGTAATACTCACAGAAAATATTCTCTTTGCTGATGGCGGAAATATTATAGTCACTGACGAAACAGGAGGACTCCCAGCATAGAAAGTAAATTAACCACCAAAGGACGTTTCCTATTGATCACTACACAATAAAGTGACAAAAGAACATAAGGGAAGCAAATGACATGAATTTCAGTTTTAGGAGAGAAAATGACATCACTAAATTAAATGTAAGTGGTACCACTATAAAATGTATAACAAACTATAAAAATATGGTAATGAATATTTATTCTCAGCTGAAGATAGGTGCAAATCAAATACATCAAGCTGGACATGATGATTACTGTACACGTAGCTGTATTCATGACCATGGAACAAGATGTAACCTGAACTTACGAGGGCCGTTCAATAATTAACGCCCCACATTTTTTACTCAGAACATATTTATTGTTAAGAGTCAGAATTTGGTGACAATATACATCAACATGTCTTGTCCATGTCCTATTTTTCTGCGTAGTCTCCACGCTTTCTATGGCCGTACGGAACGTTGTGGAAGAGCATGTATTCCCTGCTGGTAACAGCTCTTGCCCTGTAGGCGCAGCCATGTTTTCACTGCATGACTGATTCTCTCGTCATCTTCAAAGTATGTTCCATCTAGAGAATATTTAAGCGGCCCAAAGAGATGTAAGTCCGAGGGTACCAGTTCTGGACTGTAGGGCAGTGGTGTTCAGCCCAATCTGGTGATGTGTTCTCGGATTCTCAGACTTGGATATGGACGTGCATTATCGTGTTGGAGCAAGATTTGTCGTGGATTCTTGTTCGATCGAACACATCGGAAACGCTTCTTGAGTTCATTCAGCGTCTCCACATATGCCTCTGAACTGATGGTTGACCTTCTTGTCATCAAATCACGAGAATTCTGCAATCACAAACTCAGAAGACTGTCACCGTGATTTTTCCGGCAATGGGGGTTATCTTGAATTTCTTCTTTTGTGGTGAATGAGGATGATGCCACTCCTTGGACAGCTTTTATGTTTCCTGCTCAAAGTGCTGCACCCAACTTCCGTCTCCCGTAACGATCGGAGACAGAAAGGCGTCTCTATTGGTATCAAAACGCTCCAACAATTCAGGTGAAATGGCTTTTCTTTGAGTTTTGTGGTCCGCTATGATCATTCGTGGAATCCCTTGTGAGCATCTCTTTAAATCTCTGAGAATCTAGATCATTGTAGACGCATTTTCAATGCTGATCGACAGCTGTAGAGCCAATTGTCGAATTGTGATGCGCCGGTCGGCACGAATAATGCCATCCACACGATTCAGCATGTCTGGAGCAGTATGTGTGACAGGACTTCCCGGACCTGGCTGGTCATGGAGCTCAGATTCTGCATTTCGTCAGGCTGTAGCTTTCTTTACCCATCGCCCAACTGTACTCCTATCAACTGCAACATCACCATAAAATGCACACAAACGTTTATGGATGTTCAATAAGGTTTCTTTTTCTGTACATAAGAATTCGATAACAGCACGCTGCTTGTAACGTGAGTCGTATGTAGACGCCATTTTGACGCTGTACAACGGCTCTGCCATCTGCCAGAATGGTTCGAAACTTCATCGGCGCACAGAGCAAGCATCAAATGTGAAGCACCAACGAGGACGTTTGTCTATGTATATTAACGGCTTATTTAAAAAATGTGGGGAATTACTTATTGAACGACCCCCGTACATTTAAGAAGATAGTATAACGTAAAACTCAAAACAGCATTTCCTTCAAAGGAATAAAACTGTCCACTAAATTAGCAAAGAAGATTAAAAAGGTTAACAAAAGATACATATATAACAAGCAATAAAATGTACAGCAGTTAAGCAATACACTTTTTATAGTGAAGGAGTGGTTAGATAAAACAGAGTGCAGATCTGTCATCTCACATAAGCCTTTCAAAATGTGTACTATTTTCTTTTTTTTTGTCTGGAAAATCTTGAAGTTTCAGTATACAAAAAGGAAGTCAAACTTCATCGCTATTTTTCATATATCAGCTGATTGATTAAGTAGTGCTGTATCATGAAATAATTTGAGTATAGTGTGTAACAGCCTTTCATATTATTAAATAACTTCTTTGTATTGTACATCAGGATCAAACCCAGTAAGGTAGCACTGATTTAATGACACTGGCATTGTTTTCCGAAGGAGGGAAGAAAGATTAAGGTTTATCACCTAGTATTGAATTTTGGAGGATGGAGATTCCAATCTTCACCCGACGATGCTGATTTAGGTTTCCCATAGTTTCCCTAAAGCATGTAAGGTTGAAGAATGTCGTTATTTACTGCCAAGAACAGCTGATACTGTTTCGTTATTGCACAACTAGTTGCCGTCCACGGACCGTCACGAAGTTCATAGAAACATTTAAAACATCCTACTACGCAAGATAAAAGCAGTGATGTCACATAGTAAAATCAATGAAGTTGTCGCTGTTAACGCATAATAACAGAGATTAAATCGTCGATACTTTCTACTGGGAAATACGTAGAATTCCTCCGCTAGTATCGTTAATGCTGACTGTTGATGAAGCCTACGACTGAGTGCACTGTTACCGACATTTTATGATTGACGACGAAATTTATATTACTATGTGGCAACAGTGACTAATTAATTGATTTTATTATGTGACATCATCCCTTTTATATCTCCTAGTAGGATGTCATAAATGTATGATGGTCTGTGAACCGAAACTTGTGAACTAGCGAAATTTTGTCAACGGGTCTTGGTGGTTAATCACAATTTTATTGAAATATTTACGAGCTATGGAGCATCACCATCTTAAAATATACTGGGATGGTTCCTGCAGTGATGCCACAGTCATAATGATGCCACATCCATGTTAACTAGACCTATAAATATGCAATATGTTTACACAAATTTGTTGTTTTTGTTGTTCGTAAATTCTAATACCACGCTATGTTCAACATCCTTGTGAAAATGACCCACGGATGGATAAAACTACTACTATTGTTAAATGGACACCACTGAAATTCACGTAAGGTAATGGATTCCACTTGACACGAAGACAACCTGCATGGGTAATGGATGCTTCCATGAAAGGTATGTTGGAATGGAACGTCATGTGGTTTCCGATACGAATCTAACAGTGAAGGGTGCAGCAATCCACTTTCTGAAGTAGTGCATCCGTTAATTCTCCAATTACAACCCGCAAGTTACCTGTACCTTCAGCAGGGCAGTGCTGCTCTCCATTTATCCCGAACTATGTTAGCATGGATTCGGGAACCCTCAACGATCATGACGGTGTTGATGAAAGCTCGCAAGACGCTTTATCTCAAGTCTGTTGAACGCCGTGGACGCAGATATTCAAGGTCTCATTGAGTTGTGCACGATGGTAGAACGGCCATGGATTAGGAAGACGTTCACTCGATTTCGCAGTGTCCTTGAGTGGATGCCATGACGCGACGCCACTGTCATGGGGGCAAAAGAGGATTCTCCGTGCTTGGTAGGTACTTCTAGGACTTTAATGGAATTACTACAAAAGTGTTGTATCACTGTACTTGCCTTCTGCAAACCTGCTATTGTGCTGCAGGAAAAATGTCGTTCAGTTAAAACAACGGGGATGATGACTTTATCGCATTGCTTAGAGAGTCCAGATACGGAAATACGTTGAACGTGATTCGTGAGCTGCTTGTCACTATCTGTCTAGGTGGGAAGATGTTACTTCTATTTGCAGTCCGCAGCTCGTGGTCTAGTGGCTATCGTTGCTGCCTCTGAATCACGGGGTCCTGGGTTAGATATCCGGCCGGGTTGGGGATCTTTCTCTGCCCGGGAACTGGGTGATCGTGTTGTCCTCATCGTCACTCGTGACAGTGGCTACACCGGACTGTGTAAAAAAATTGGGACATTGTATGGGTGCTAATGACCGCGCAGTTGAGCGCCCCACAAACCAAACACCATCATCACTACTATGTGTAATGAGCTGATAGTTGTTTAAAGTGAACCTGTCATGCACGTCAATTGTTTCACGCATTCGTGACCGAGTAATTTTGTTCGCAACGCTGCACGATAGTACTAAATAAATGTAATAGCATGTACCGTTAACGTTAACTGGTTAAGTCGTTTGATATAATTCCACATTGTGCACCAGTCTGTAATCGAATTTGTTTAAATGGAGATCTCGTTAAAAACATATAATGCCGAAATTTATATTCTTTATGTATCCAATTAGCTAACATATGTTTAAATAGTTTCTTTAATAGCATAATACTATAGGCACCTGTATGAATTTACACTTCCATTAAGCGGAAAGTGCTTCTCGTCGCTTCACAGTACATTTAATATCGAGACCACTTTTCTTTACTAGTGCGCCACTCACTAACCTTCATTAAAAACTACGGCCTGTAGCTTCAGAAGCGCCACAGAACGACCTGTCGGCGAGAAAGTAACAATTCCCACAATGCATAATTATCTACCAAAACAGTCATACGTCTATACATCCGTGAAAACTATATGGCGGTAAAGTTAATAATACTCACATAACTGAAGCTACTTTTCTCTATTTATTTGGAGTCAACATTTATCTAAATATATTGTGGTTTCTCCACGTATTTTGTGGACTCATTGTACCACGTAAAGGTGAAAGAAGAAACTAAGTGAAAAAAAAAATTGAAATTCTTTTACTGAAGCATGTTCACCAAGCAGTCTGGTAGAAATCCACTCTTAATGACTACTCTTCAGCAGTGTCAATTGGTCAGCGTTCTAGGCCTCAGTTTTTTATATAATTTAATGGCTTTCACTTCTAAAGAATGTGAGAACCAAAACACTTCAAGTTCAACTGTGCGCAGACGTGTGTGTGTGTGTACGGATGCGATTTAAGTGTTCTAGTTTGTCATTCACTACAGGACACTGAATGTTGCTGAATGTGTGCAGTCCTCTTTGTCATTTGCATTTATAGACTGTCCTGCTTGTCACAGCTATTTACACTGTCCCCTCCTATAACGGGTTTCATTGAAATATAACATCCATTGACATCGTCAAACATGCCACACACGATACTAGATTTCTGTCAAAATGTCTCCGCGAAGTTGGTGTATCAGTTTCAGATCTTTTCCATGTGCTTGCGACCTTATCAAACAAACATCGATCAAAAAAGGTAATGCCGACCGCTGTGGCAGAGCGGTTCTAGGCGCTTCAGTCCGGAGCCGCGCTGCTGCTACGGTCACAGGTTCGAATCCTGCCTCGGGCATGGATGTGTGTGATGTCCTTAGGTTAGTAAGGTTTAAGTAGTTTTAAGTCTAGGGAACTGATGACCTCAGATGTTAAGTCCCATAGTGCTTAGAGCCATATGAACCATAAAAAAGGTACTGCTTCTGTTGATGCCGGTTATTATTTGATTAATATTCCTTATTCACCATTATTTGTTAATTTGGACCTAACTATCATTCTCAAGTGCACACGAGCATATGGTCATGCATATACTACAAGCGGATAATTCATGAAGTCACAGCAACGAGGAAATACCGAAACCTGCTCCAAGTACATAGCCGATCAGATTTAACGTAAATCACATTACAGAACGTAACATCAGACAAATACGTTCACACCAATGGCCAACCGAAATATACAGCACAAAAATGTTATCCCGTAAACGTATTATTATAATTAACTTCATATAAGATCTGCTGATAGCATATGTACGATCATTTCATATACACTTGAAAAACTGGGACAGTAGTGGTGCAAAACGTATCTTATTTGGCTCGTAGAATTCGATCGAAGCGTAACCATGACTTCTTTTAGTTGATATCAGTTTCAATTTGACTTGAAGAAAATGCTGTTATCCAAATTCAGCCTGTCATTGCTACATAAGCACTGAAAACCCCGGAATATATCTTTGTTTATGGTTAAATGTTTTAGAGTCATCAGAACGTCTGTTAAGTCTCAAGGTTTAATGTGTACTTGTTATCACTGTTACGGCCTCTGGTGTTAATCTCTCCATTGGTTCACTCATGTTTAATACCACAATTAAGATTGTATCGAATTCAAATTAATAAAATAGAGTAAGTGTATAACTCCATTTAAATTCGTTATTATGGATACATCGTAAGTACAAAATCGTAATGGCCGATTTGACCGGCGGTGGAGACGACACGGTTGTTGGGCATGTTCGTAAGGGGCGGGATTAATAATTTTATCTCATACAGGTGGAGTTCCAGTCAATGCTACGTGTCAGTCAACAATTAAGTCGGTGTTCTGCGGCGCGACCATTGACTGATAGCCAGCAGTTTGTAGCTCCACATTTCCTTGTATTCGTGGGCTTATGAGTGAGGCTGAGAGCATCTTAACGTAATTTATGTCCACTGCTTCCATCTTAATTGCTCTCTAGGTAAAACTGCTACCCTGCAATCTCACATTGCTAATGAATTGGTCAGAGGAACCGTTTGCTGGCTCCCTATGAACATGAGACGTGTCTTATCTGCAGTAACCAGACTGCTGTGGTGGCGTCCAAGCTGTGTTTCGAGGTAGAGGTCAGGTGGCAGATTACAGTAGAATGTCCATACTTTCAAATATCGTACAGAATAAGACCATGGAACACAGAATGGGAAACCGAGGATGCCAGAAAATGAAAATATACATCGTGAATCAGACACCAATTCAATGAACTCAGTAAGAACAGGCTGATATGCCACCAGAATGCATGAGGAAGCCTTACTCGTATGTGAATCACTTAGCGTAGCCTTACACGAAAATCTCCCAAAAGAACATCCAGAATGATTCTCAGAATTACCATCCGACTGCTTCTCTTAATGGTTCTCTCAATAGCTGGCAATGAATCCCTCTCCCAGACTGAATCTTCTCAGAATCCCCAACTGAATTCCCTTGTTCGAGAGTTTTGTCCATCTTCCCTCATTAATAGATCTCAGTGAGTTGAATTTCACGCCATATCTTCTTGTGACTGATGGACTCAAATTACAATGACACACAATTAACGATCAACAATTCATAACTTCGACCCACCAGTCTTAGTTACAGGAGAGCATTCTCTGCGATCTCACTTCGTAAGTCTCTGGGAGGCGGCCGACGCAGAGCAAGTAAACTGAGGTGGCATTCCTTGTGGTGTTCGCTCACTGTCTCCAGTAGAAGCGCATACTACTGTCTCTGGAAGTTCCTTGGCGGAGTTTCTTGAGAAACGTCTTTCCCTGCATTCTTTTGTCACCAAGAGCACTGCAGTTTAGGAGTAGGTGCTTTTCTTTGTAACAGGGAAGCCTTTGAGACCCTCACTGAAGTATCTCAGTTCCTTGAGAACTTTGTGGTGACCCTCAGCTGTCAGTCGGTCTTCAAACGAGACAACCCTTTCAGAGCAAAGCACTGCATTTGTAAAGCTTACCAGTCATTTATCTGTGGCTTCGGAGAAAGTCTCAGCACAGTATCAGGCAATGTAAAAGGAACATTTTTGTCCAGAGCGTCGGGTTGCAAGCATTACTATATGTCAGTAACAAAAACTGAAAATATGAATAAATGTTCAGGAAACAGGTCAACTGAGTACATAAAAGTAAATTCCTAAGAGTATTTTGGACCGGAATTATTTCAGACATTGACTTCCAGAAACCTCTATAAGATTAACAAAGCCAGTCAGATTACTGCTGTTCCTCATTTTTACTCATTTGTGTAAGAAATAAAACACGAGAACACCCATAACGCCGGATTGTTTTCACTAAGTTTTATCACAATACAAAATCCCCAAATTTTCCCCTGCTATTTCTCGTCTTTTCTGTTGCTTCGGTATTCTTCCATCTTCTCTTAGAGCTGCCATTTTCTTTCTTCCTACTGTCTTTCATTCACTACTTTGCGTGGAAACTTGGGGTCTAACAACAAGTCAACGACGGGGTCTTTGGAGGTGGAGCAGCAGTTTGGTTTCGGGAAGGACGGCTGCCACGTCCTTGCATTGTAACAGTCGTAATATTGGCCGTAATAGATTCTGGGAAACCACAGAAGACCTAAAATTTACTATCGGGCCGGGGATTGGTAACCCGTTCTTTCCGAATGTAAGTGCAGTGCTTTACCAAAGCGTTATCGTATTCGGTCAATGCGGATGAATCTTTCTAATGCAATTTTCGTAACAATAGTGTCATACTATAGTGTTTAAGACTGGCTCAATTCTTATTCAAGATCTGTAGTAAAATCTACTTTAACTGTCTCCTTTACTTTTCAGCAGCACTGATCGTTTTCTAAAGAACGTCGTGCTGATACTTGTGAATGTTGTTTTTTCACAAGTTCAAATCAGTTTGAGCTACGACGTTTACGATGCAGCATACAAATCTCGTCGTTAGCCTAGGAGTTGTGGCAGACAATTATCGGAAAATCGGGCCAAGCAGCAACTTCATATCTCCGCTTTTAAATGCTCACTTCGCCGAGGTGATTGGCCACCAATCACACTCTGTGGCTCTTGAAACATGGTAATACGTCTATACGATCTACGACGACGACTAGTGGACGTATAATTTGTTCCCGAGGCAGTTCTTTCACAACAGTGCACACAAACACACACACACACACACACACAAACACACACACACACACACACACACACACACACTCACGCCCTCTCAGTGTGAAATAAGTGTCATCGCCGCTCGGTGCGAAGTAAGTGTCATCATGCGTACATATTTTCGAAGTAAAATTATAACCATTATATATATGGTGAATCACCTAAGACTTGAACTGCAGATATTGCGGGTATGGAAAGTGCTATTGATGTGCGGTGTTTACAGAATGGACTGGTAGTCAGGGGCTCGTACTGTTAGCCAATGAACAGATTGTAGTAATACACAGAAAGCATATATGCAAGCATATAGTTCTTAAATGGAACAATGCTTGCTGACATTAAGAAAGTAAAAGTAGAGTAAATTACAATGTCATTGGTGTTTGTTGCAAGATTTTAGTGCGAGTCTCTTACGAGATACCATATTTTAAGAAGTGTAGCTCAAGCCCATTCTCACAAGGAAGTGGCATGAGTGAGTCAAGTGTCCTACCCATTTTCCATCGACATAGCATCCGTCCCTACCACATCTCTCTCCATCAAGAATTGCGTGGAAACGTTAATGGGAAGCGTGTTAGCTTCTGTAAATGGGCATTAAGACACGATGCTCCACATGTATAATGTATGCTGTTTAGTGATGAAGCCACATTTACCAATTATGTATAGGTAATTCACCTAAACGTACAATATTGATCTACTGACATTCCCCATTGGCTTCTTTGGGTGGAACGTAAGGGTCCATGGAGTGTAAACGTGTGGCATGGGATAGTGAATCATCAGCTCACAGGTCCGTTATTCGTAGACGTAACACTAGATGTGGACAAGTATTGGAGCCTCCTAACAGACCATCTTCCACCAATGTTAGAAGGCATTCCGTTGCGGACTAGGAAGAACCTATGGCACCAACATGATGGCTGTCCAGTCTACAGTGTACGAAGTACTACAGCATGACTTCACGAATAGTTTCCAAATAGTTGGATTGGACACAGAGGACCTCTATCTTGGCTCGTTCATTCCCGGATTTGACGCCTGTAAACTTTCCTCTGTGGGGAAGCTGAAAGACATTGTCCAAAGAACATTCCTACTACGGCCAATGATATTCAACGACGTATTACAGTAGCCTACGCGGACATCTCTTCTGAAATGCTAACATGTGTGCAGCAGTCGTCCCATATCACTCTGGAAGCGTGTATTGCTGCTGCTGGTGGTTATTTTGAACACAACATGTGATGGTCAAATGTCTCGTTGCTGATCAGGGTTCACAAACTAGTGTATACACTTTTGTTTTTCTTTAGCGTGTTTTACCATAAGTATTGTACAATTGTCGGCGTGGGAACCTTTTAAAATACGATATTTCGTAAACGACTCGCACTAACATCCTGCAACAAACACCACTGATATTCTAATTTACTCTAATTTTAGTTTTTTACTATCAATACGTATTGTTCCATTTAAAAAAGTGTATGTTTGTACGAAAAGCACACTTTCTAAGCATTATGAAAATCTATTTATTGGCTAACAATATGAGGCCGTTACCACCAATCCATTCTGCGATAATTGCACTACCACTTTAAGTTTCCGCAGCATTTGCGGTGCAGGTAAGTGTGTAATGGGTTAAAGTGCACATATTTTTATGTGTTGTACATTAGTATGTACACGCATCAGTGTTCTGATTGTTTTCTTTTTCTCTGTGACCAACAAATTTCCCACAGACTTTTCGACCTTATGTTTCCTGCGTGGCTGTGTCTAACCCGCAATGTGAATGACGCCTAGCAGGAGTCACATTTCAACAGCTGCCCTGGTGCCCAGAGAAAAATAAATGATTAACGGCTTGCTCTTGCGACAGGTACTTGGAAGTGCTACCTAACCTAAAACCGTCAACTTCTAGTAGCTATAGTTACTAGCCTGTAAAAGACATAATTACCAATATAGTGTCGTTCACTGTGCCATTTAAGTCACCAGTAGAAATATCCGCACTCCACGCCATATACACAGGGTGTAAATTTTAAGTTGACAAACCAGAATAACTCGAAACATAAGCTTCACATGAAAAAATGTGTTGAATCCAAAGTTGATTATTTTCGAGGGGGACATCTGCTGGTGCTAAAATTAGCCCACCAACCCCGCCTCCTGTGGGTGGGGCGGAAGGCAACTTTAAAATTTCAAATCAGAACCCCCATTTTTTTATTGCACAATCAGATTCTACATAAAAAACTATGTACATTTTGTCTTAAACATTTGTTTTGATTCTTGATAGTTGGTACTGTAATTCAAGAAAATCCATTTTCTCATTTTTGCGTGGAAAATGGTAACAGATAAATAAAAAATACTTATTTACTTCGTAAATTTTGATTCGCTAAAACTAATAATCTCCCTCTCCCCATAGGGTGAGCTCAAACCCTACCCTATGGGTCAACTTTTGTAAAACTCCAATTCTTCTCTCTCAAACCCCACCATATGGGGAGAGAGGGAGAGTTTTAGTTAGAGGGGAGAGGATGGAACCTTGGGGCACACCGGCGGAGGGGTATAGGGTGTGGATGGTAACATAGGAAAGGCGATGAGAGAGGAATGAGGTGATCAGAGGACGTAATTAACAAGAAAGGCGAAGGTGTGGAGCTTGAGGAGGAAACCGGAATGCCATACAATGTCGTAAGCACGTTCGAGATCTAGAGAGAGGAAGATGGTGGAGCGACGGGAATTGAGTTGTACAGAGAGGAGGTGAGTGAGGTGAAGGAGAAGGTCATCAGCAGAGAAGGAGGGTTGGAAGCTACATTGGGTAGAGGGGAGGTGCTGGTGGATTCGTCAGGTGAGGATGGACTCCAAGACCTTGCTTATGACCGAGGTGAGGCTGATAGGATGGTAGCAGGAGATGTCATAGAGTGGTTTGGTGGGCTTGGGGAACATCAGAATCCCGAAGGTTTACCCCAAGTCGGGGTAGTAGCAGGTGGACAGGACCACATTATAGAGTGTGGCCAGAACGGTGAGGAAGGAATCAGGAGCTTCGCAGAGATGGCGGTAGGTGTCACAGTCGTGACCGGGAGCACTGTTGTGTTTTGTGTGAAGTGTGGTTATGATGTCTTGAGTGGTGTGGGGGTTGTTGAGATCTGTGTGTGGGATATTGTCCAAGTACTGGAAGCTAGGAGCGAGTGGAGGAGCAGGGGTGTCAGTCCACTCACAGACATCAGGGAAGAGGGAGTAATCGAATAGAGGATCATTGGGGATTGTTAGGGTATCAGAAAGGTAGGAAACGAAATGATTGACTCAACTAAGGTTGTCAGGAAAGGGTTGGTCATTATTGAGGAGGGGATACTGCAGAGAGGGTTTAGATCCAGTAAGGTGGTCGAAGGCTGACCAGCACTTAGGCGAGTCACCAGTGGCGTTGGAGTGTGTCCCAGTCTCGTGTGTGGAGGTAAGCCTGGTAGAGGCGATGGGATTTTCGCAGGAGTAGGACAGCCTGAGGGTGTAACGTGGGACAGTGCGGATAAATGGTGGTAGTGGGCACATGGGCCTCAACAGCCTCAGGCAAGGTCTGCTGGAGAAAGGAGGCGGCATGGGTATGTAGGTCAGAGGGGGGTTTTCGACCTGGGTATTGAGAGTGGCCTGGTAGGAATTCCAGTTGGCACGGGAGTAGTTATGTACATATTTCGGGGGAGGGTCGTTGTGGGGAGCGATACAGGGGTTACATCCATCTGACAGGGTCAGGAGGACAGGGAGATGGTCACTACCGATGGGGTATAGGACTTTCACCATAATGCGTCTAAGGGGGTTGGGGGAGGCCGGGACTACATCGGGAGTGGTACTGGATTCACGGCGGGTGTGTTGCAGAAGAGGGAGGAGATCACCTTGCAGGGAGGCAAGGAACCGATGCCAATGCCAGAGCTGGGTGGTGGAACGATTATGGATGTTGAGGTCAGCAGCAATCACGTAGGAGGAGAAGGTATCGTCAATGTGGGAAAGTAAGTGAAATGGGATGGGAGTTGCAGGATGGGCATAGAAGGTGGTGCAGGTAATGGCAAGGCCAGGGAAGAAGAGGCTAAGCATTAGGTGTTCAGTGGGGTCAGAGAGGAGGGGTTGTAGCTGATCTGGCGAAGCTGGTCAATGGCGATGCCGCCACATGCTATTGGGTGGTGGCTGTTGGAATGGTGGAGGAGGGAGGGAGATGTGCTGACGATACATGTGGCTTGGAGAAAGGTTTCATTGAGGAGGAAGGCATCCATACAGTGGGTGAGGAGGATGTGCATGAGGAGGTTCTTGTTTTCTTGTTGGTAGGGAAGGAGTGGATGTTATGAAACAAGACACAGTGCGGTCGTGCCATGCTGAAAGGGATGGACATTCTGGAGGACAATTTGTCACAGAACAGATGATGTCTTCAGCTGTTGTTTGGGGGGGGGGGGGTCAGGGAGTTCCCAGGAGGGGTGGGGTCATCAAGATGGCAGACAGGTGTGAATGGGGGAATTGGGCTTTGCACTTTTGGAAGTAGGTGGGTTGGAGAAGGTTACAGGTGTTGCGGGATGGGGGGGACTCTAGGTTAGGACACCGCTGCAGGAAGTTCGCTTGGTTGAAGTGGGGGCAAACAGGGGCCTCGCAGTACTCTGATGTATGGTGCACGTTGTATTGTAGACACCTCGGGCAGCAAACGGATGGGGAGGGAATCAGGAGGTGTCAACCTTGTGGCGTTTATGAAACAACAGGGCGCCCTCTTTAAGGAGGCGGTCAATGGATGGGGCGTGTTCTGAAAACACCCTTATGAGGCAAGTGGGGCCGGCGGCATTGTGGATGACGCAAACAGCACAGATGTCAAGATGCAGATGTGCCTGGAGTTCTGTAAACATCTCCTCCTCCATGATCTTCAGGCTAAGCTGAGTGATAATGGCAGTGAGGTTTGGTGAGTGGCGCAGAGGTTGGGGTTGCCGCTAGAATGAGGAGGAGGGAACAGGTGTGAGGGAGGCATTGATGCCAAAGAGGATGCGAGGAATTCCGGACAGGATATCAGTATGGAGGTTGGGTCTGGAAGACGAGATAAGGACAGAGTCCCTACGAGGAGTTAGGAGCGAGGTGGGGGAACTACGGTAGTACTTCCAGAGAAGCATGGTGAGGTTACGAGCTTCCAGGAGGGATGGGTCTGGACTGGAGAGGATGTAGTGGTAGGTAGGGGGAGGGAAGGAGGCTGAGGGGAAGGTGTAAGATGAGGGGGCGGGAGGTGTGACGTCCATGGAGTCAGGTGTAGGGGGAGGAGGGAGGGGCTGGGATTTTTTAGGAGTGGAGTATTTGGGGGTGGCGCTGGGGCGCTTAACTGCAGCGGAAGGGTAGGAGGAGGTTTGGAGGATGGGAGCGACCAGGAGATGATAGGAAGTGTTAGGTTCCGGCGTCAGTGCTATTGTGGCGTGGGCTGTGGCTCGTCGGGTGACCACCCTGGTGGGGACTGCAGAAGTCGACGTAACAGTGTGGGGGAGTGGAGGGAAGATATCGGGAGTGGACGAGAGTGTTCGTTGAGAAGTAGAAGGCGCCACCTGACGTCACCAGTGCTGCCACAGGCCATAGCTCTGCTAGTTGCCCGGGTCGCCTTAGGTGAGCGAGCCACATTGAGTCTATCTGATTGGCTGTTGATGGTCTCATCGTGCCTATATAAGCGAGAAACAGTTGGAGCCGCGGCAGCCAGTGAACTCCTGATGACGATGATGGACATGGTCATCGAAAGCTCGAGGATTTTATTTCAATTGATGCGGCCTGAAAACCGAGAACGTTTTATTCACTCTGCTATGGTCGTAGGAAATTTCAACTTACATTTGGAAATGTGCACACTCCTGGAAATGGAAAAAAGAACACATTGACACCGGTGTGTCAGACCCACCATACTTGCTCCGGACACTGCGAGAGGGCTGTACAAGCAATGATCACACGCACGGCACAGCGGACACAACAGGAACCGCGGTGTTGGCCGTCGAATGGCGCTAGCTGCGCAGCATTTGTGCACCGCCGCCGTCAGTGTCAGCCAGTTTGCCGTGGCATACGGAGCTCCATCGCAGTCTTTAACACTGGTAGCATGCCTCGACAGCGTGGACGTGAACCGTATGTGCAGTTGACGGACTTTGAGCGAGGGCGTATAGTGGGCATGCGGGAGGCCGGGTGGACGTACCGCCGAATTGCTCAACACGTGGGGCGTGAGGTCTCCACAGTACATCGATGTTGTCGCCAGTGGTCGGCGGAATGTGCCCGTGCCCGTCGACCTGGGACCGGACCGCAGCGACGCACAGATGCACGCCAAGACCGTAGGATCCTACACAGTGCCGTAGGGGACCGCACCGCCACTTCCCAGCAAATTAGGGACACTGTTGCTCCTGGGGTATCGGCGAGGACCATTCGCAACCGTCTCCATGAAGCTGGGCTACGGTCCCGCACACCGTTAGGCCGTCTTCCGCTCACGCCCCAACATCGTGCAGCCCGCCTCCAGTGGTGTCGCGACAGGCGTGAATGGAGGGACGAATGGAGACGTGTTGTCTTCAGCGATGAGAGTCGCTTCTGCCTTGGTGCCAATGATGGTCGTATGCGTTTTTGGCACCATGCAGGTGAGCGCCACAATCAGGACTGCATACGACCGAGGCACACAGGGCCAACACCCGGCATCATGGTGTGGGGAGCGATCTCCTACACTGGCCGTACACCACTGGTGATCGTCGAGGGGACACTGAATAGTTCACAGTACATCCAAACCGTCATCGAACCCATCGTTCTACCACTTCTAGACCGGCAAGGGAACTTGCTGTTCCAACAGGACAATGCACGTCCGCATGTATCCCGTGCCACCCAACGTGCTCTAGAAGGTGTAAGTCAACTACCCTGGCCAGCAAGATCTCCGGATCTGTCCCCCATTGAGCATGTTTGGGACTGGATGAAGCGTCGTCTCACGCTGTCTACACGTCCAGCACGAACGCTGGTCCAACTGAGGCGCCAGGTGGAAATGGCATGGCAAGCCGTTCCACAGGACTACATCCAGCATCTCTACGATCGTCTCCATGGGAGAATAGCAGCCTGCATTGCTGCGAAAGGTGGATATACACTGTACTAGTGCCGACATTGTGCATGCTCTGTTGCCTGTGTCTATGTGCCTGTGGTTCTGTCAGTGTGATCATGTGATGTATCTGACCCCAGGAATGTGTCAATAAAGTTTTCCCTTCCTGGGACAATGAATTCACGGTGTTCTTATTTCAATTTCCAGGAATGTATATACTGAAGGAATGAATTTAATTTGAGCAAGTCACCAACCCACTAAGATCTATTAAGCTACAAATTTCCAAAATCACGAAATGTGATTCACCCATGTAGGTATTCACTTTGCCCATCCAATTTAGATCCATTCAATGATTAGCAAGCATTTTAATTTCTATCTGGTCTTAGTGGTACATCATTGGAAACACTGTTGTGCGTACAAGGAAACCCTTCTATTTGCAACAAAAAATCCGCTTAAATTAAGAATCTTCCACATACGCTACTCAAGCACGGAAACTGCAACATTTGTTGAAAGCTAATTAATGAGTCGACTTACATCCTACCACAGCTCGAATGGCGTTGAGAACAATTTTACTTTATTAATACCGTGGGAGAGTAATTTTTTTTCAGTGCACTGCACTTGGTACCTTACACTCTCTCTCTCTCTCTCTCTCTCTCTCTCTCTCTCTCTCTCTCTCTCTCTCACACACACACACACACACACACACACACACACACACCACAGACATGCAAAAGTATTCCCTATCAAGTGTGCAGAAATAATCGGAAGCCTACATCCTAAATTTCTCCAACCATTACTAACCATTTACGCCAAATGTCCCAAAGGCTGAAAGTAAGACGGTTAAATATTGCACTGTAATTACATTAAAACACCGGTATTCATAGAGTGTCTAAAGGACACGTCTGTTAGTACTAGATCCTAGTGGCGGAGCCCAAAGCGGACCCACCCCAACCTTTCTTTCTTTCCAGAGGAGGGAGAATCGCCAAAGAAGGACACGGTGCTCCTGCCAACTTACATGTGTACCTGCTCCGGCACCTATCCTTACGTTCACGGTAAGGTCTCTGCATTTCCTTTCAAGCTACAACTATTGGCTCAACTTCACTTGTAAAAAGCAGATACCAGCTACTCTTACGAAATCTCACATTGACTCTTTCCGTTCATGCACATCAGATTAAACAATTGGAAACTGGAAGTTTGTGGTAAGTTCCTATGGGACCAAACTGTTGAGGTCTTCGTCCCTAGGCTTACACACTACTCCATCTAACTTAAAATACTTACGCTAAGGACAATACACACACCCATGCCCACGGGAGGATTCGAACTTCCGACGGGGGAGCCTCGCGAACCGTGGCAAGGCGCCCTAGGCCTCAGCTAGACCGCGCGGCCAAATAATTGGACAGGGATATACAAAGACGTAGGTACACAAACACCAATGAAAATACTGACACTGCAACGAGTAACTTCCTGCCGAGAGGCTTACTACTTTCGTAAACACGTATCGTGCCGCAATGCAAAACATGAATGACTTACAATAATAGAAAAATAGGTGAGATTGATTTTATAGATCTGTCTCAACACACACTGACACGGCCGATAAACCAGTAATATAATTTGTCATTAATCATCATGTTCAAGATGTGATTTTCCTGTTGATCACGATGATAATTAAAGTAGACGCCTATGAAGTGCAACAATTTATGAAACTAGTTCTTGAAGAATGTCGAATATTGAAGATATGGATCACATGACAGTTAACAACTTCTCCTGTTTGCTGATACTTTCCAAGAGACTTTTCAAAAAATTGTTCAAATGTCTCTGAGCACTATGGGACTTAACTTCTGAGGTCATCAGTCCTCTAGAACTTAGAACTACTTAAACCTCACTAACCTAAAGACATCACACACGTCCATGCCCGAGGCAGGATTCGAACCTGCGACCGTAGCGCTCGCGCTTTTCCAGACTGAAGGGCCTAGAACCGCTCGGCCATCCAGGCCGGCAGGGACTTTTGAAATGTGTTAATCTCTAAACAGACATTTTCAAGATCACGTAACTACCACCGAGCCAAGTTAATGACTCTCGCTCACAGAAGAAAGAAGAATGAGAAATAGATCTGATCCTTCAAGTGGGTAATTTAGACGAGATAAGTTCGAAGTTACAGCAGTCTTCTGGGACAATACGAGTAAATGCTTTCAAATAGCATTTTTGACAGGTATTCATTACGACGTAAATTTACCATGAAATTTTTTCGTTTAGCCACATCAATTACGGAAAGAAAGAGAAAGGTGAAATATTTTTGTCAGATTTCTTTTCGACATGAAAAATTTTTTGGAGTTAATGTTGCGTAGATACAATTTAACACGCGAAACAGCATGCGGAAAAGCTACTGGTACACACCCCACAAGTTGAACAAAAATACGACTAAGCGCTAGGCTGCTGTGCGATCACATCGATGTAGTTGGGATGCAATTCAAATAGTGATAATTTTCCTTTTCGTATGTTAATTTGATTTGAACGTACCAGTCGCAGCCAGAAACGACAAGTGATTTAAGCTTTATTATAATTGAATTTAATAAAATTCTCCTTAGTAAGGTAGCTTGCTATACACAAATAAAAAGAGTGTAACGGATGTTCTGCAACATTCTTAGTTGATTGCAGAACCGGCTATTCTCCATCTGAGGGCCTCACTATGACTGTTTCACTTATGTTGTGACAGCCATTAGTCATCTTATACGATCTAGGAAGTCAAAAAATACTGTAATCTGACAACAGTTACTGAACTGTTTTCAAGAAAATTCATGTTCAATAGTATTGAAATAAAACATCTGGTTTTATACTAGCGCCAACAGTTAAGCATAAATTCACTGTACTACTACTGAATATTAAGTCTGTAGGATAAAACTGTCTAATTTACTTTTTAAAGCCATGTAACTGACATTTAACTCTTTCCTGCAAAACAGTTTTATTTATGTTACCATATGAGCGCGCACTACTAGTGAAGGAATCTGCAGCATGCAGTATGTGTTCTCGAACACGGAACCCGAAAGTTCTCATTTTGAGTGTCTCGATCTGTTTGTGCCCAGAGTGATGGTTCACGGTGCACATCAGTAATGTGCTCTGTTTTACCTGTATAACGGAGGTGAACCATGCTTGAGTGCGTCACCCCTATCGCTGCGACGTCACTGCAAAATTTTTGACATGATACTTGTGGGAAAGTGATTATGTTTAGTAGGAAGCCCACATTATATTCATTTTTGAGTTACTAAATCACATACAGTCTTGGCATCAGCTGTTAATATACAGAGCTAGTACTAATAGCACGACGTTAGACCCTTCAACGAACATTAAAATGAAAGCAATACTTCGTCTATTATTCGCTCGTGATACTCGCCCCGTTCTTCGTTCCATGGCGTGACTTTTACAATCGTTAATGTCTGTCTGTTCTGTGGGCACACTTGTGACTATGACCACACATAATTCACAGTTGCCTCTCCGGCTTATGTCTGTCTTCCGTCCTTCTGTGACCGTCACCGCTCACAGTGCCACACTGAGGTTACTTTAGCGAGGTGCCTCCACATGCCTGTCATGCTCTTACATGAACACCACACAAGGCTTCACACTATTAAAACATGCGTTTCTCAACAAAATGCAAATTAAAAGGAATATCGGTATAGTAGTTAAAGATCCAACTTCGTTGCACAGAGTGGAATGTTGGTCCGCAAGAAAGAATAATTTGAGCCAATTGGAAACATCTGTAAGTTGTTTCAGCAGAGAATGTAGAGTCAGGAACATTCTCGTAAGGACAGAATGAAATGCACAATCTATAAGATGAAAAGTTGCGTGAAACAAAACTTGTTGGGGTCACCATATTCAGCGTACTCCTGAGAAACCTGAGGAGAAGATCACTGAGCAGTTCGAGAACAGGTTCGTCAAACTGGAAGAGCGTAAATTTTTCCTCAATGTGGAGAGCCCAAAGAAGAGGGAAATTAAGTATTGTGGTTCATTGTTAATGCATTGTTTATTCTTATTCTTTACTGTAAACATAAAATAGATGCCTTCGAAGGAACGAAGGGAGATTAGGCACTATCTTCCCATTGACGACGTTGTCATTAGAGATGCAGGACAAGCTTGGGTAGGGGAAGAATTGTGAGGGAAATCGGCCGTGTCCTTTTCAAAGGAACCATCCCGATACTTGCCTAAAGGTATTTATGGAAATCACGGAGAACCTAAATGTTGTTGGCTAAATCGGGATATGATCCGTTATCCACTCGACTGCAAGTCTAGTGTCTTACCTCTGCTACTCCTCGCTCGGTCCTTATCTTCAGAGGTAGTCTCATCGATTGTATTATGATCCAAATACAGTTCTAATAAAGTAGTCGGTAGTAGAGAATTAAAGAAGGGATCTTACACTTTCTGTGGACTGAGAAGTCTCATCAATGCCACGACGACTGTGAAGTAGCCAGAGAGGTTATATCTATTGATGTGAACGCAGTGAACGGCGAGCGATTACCCATATTTACCACTGGCATAGGGAATATTCAGCCACCGCATCGTGAATTAAACGGAATGCCCCTGCGGCTATCTCGTTCGAAGTATTTAATAGCACGGCGGCAGTTCACAGTCGGCAAGCGTCAGCCTCTGTAATGGAATTGTTTCCGCGGGCCAGGCAGCGCGGCTTTCGGACAAATATAATAAATGTCTGGCAGCGGGCGTGACAAATGAAACAGCGAATCTTGAGCGAAATGCTTTTGATTTGACGCGCGCCGCGGGCTGCGCCGCGAGCCGGTGGCACAAAGCGGCCGTCCGCTTTGATCTCCCGCGACTTGGCCGCCCTCTGCCTGCAGCCGGACACACACTCGTCATCTCTCTTTGCAAAGTGCGATGGCTCTGCTCTGCAAACACATAGCTCCCGCGCAGTTCCGCTCCAGAAAATATCTCCCTCGCTTCAGAGGGACGTGTGCCATTGCCCTTTCTATGAGAGCGCTTATATGCTGTACCTTCAGAAGCCTGCACCCCTTTACTTCTATGTTTCTGTTATAAATGCCAGCATTTTACAACTTTCAAATCGTTTCTGGCATCCTAAGCGCCGTAACTCTCGCTTCCCCAAGCAATGGTCTGTAAAGAGTGCTTTCGCAGCGGCTTTTTCTTCAGATTTCCGGCATTCTTTTCTCTCCGTCTGTCTCTGAGCGACAGCCATGCCCACATTTAATCTGTAATTGTTACAGAAATATCTGCAATGTATGTCAACATGTATTTTTATTACAACTAGTTTCAAAGAGCTTGACTTCCATTTTCGTAGAAAAGACGAAATGCAAAAACTGTGATAAGATTCGAAAATTGCTGCGTTTCAGTTACCAAAGTGTCAATGTATCAATAGTATCATACATATCTATGTGACAATATCCTTTTATTGTAGTGACAGATTTCATTTATTTAAATGGATCGTGATGTAACCCAGAAAGGCTAAATCCGATACCCATCTGCCGTTACTGAACAATGGTTATGCATTTCCTTTCATTTCCATGTAACGTGGTGTCTTCCGGAATCGCAATGAAACTTTCAATACCCTGTAAGTGTATGGCACGTCACGTTACGATCTTCACCTGTAGCAAAATTTTCGTATACACAGTGATTATCGCCGCCGCTCCAAACGTAACTTACATAGAGCAATACAACTTTCTTAGCTTGATTTAGTTGCTTGTCGACCAGCCCCCCACGTTTCTCGCCCCATAGATTGAGCTGGTTATCCGGCAACTGTTGAGCAGACGTTGAGCATAGGTGGAACAGCCTCATCCAGAACTTACATAAATCGTAGCAGTTACCAGCTAGAGAGATAGAAATGCTAGTTCACTTACGGATTCAATGGTCAAAGAACAGTAGCTGAAAAAGAACCACATACCTTGTTCTTTATTGGAAGAAAAAGATGAAGAAAGAGAAATATATGTAAAATTTACCGAAATCACAATTTCCCGTATAAAAGTGCTTTCTTTAGAGACTTTGAGAAATCTGTTTCTAATAGGGCTTTGCCGTAAATATTATTCTTTCTAAGTGAGACAGCACTGTAGCGCTTCCGTATTTGTCTCTGTGATCGCAAGCAATATGTCTCTCAGAACGCGGTTTCGAGGCTCACCGCGTCAGTTTTTCCCCTGAAAGTTCTGTTTATACAGTGATTAACGCCGTTGCTGCGGCGAAATAGATCCTGGCTGTATAATCTGGAGCTGTTCTCACATACGGCAGTCAGGTAACATGGCGGTGGTGGTAAGTTCCTGTTTGTTGTTGTGGTCTTCAGTCCTGAGACTGGTTTGATGCAGCTCTCCATGCTACTCTATCCTGTGCAAGCTTCTTCATCTCCCAGTAACTACTGCAACCTACATTCTTCTGAATCTGCTTAGTGTATTCATCTCTTGGTCTCCCTCTACGATTTTAACCCCCCACGCTGCCCTCCAATTTGACCGAATTGCTGAGCTCATCGGTCCCTAGGCTTACACACTACTTAATCAAACTTACACTAACTTACACTACGGATAACACGCACACCCATACCCCAGGGAGGACTCGAACCTTCGACAGGGGGAGCCTCGCGAACTGTGGCAAGGCGCCTTACACCATGCGCAGCTGACACTTAAGTTGAACATGCTTTACAGCAGAGTTACAACAAACAAACCAGAATCGCTGCATCCTACTGAGTTACCTCTACAAAGTCGGTAACATGCGTAAAAGGCAGCATTGCAGTTGCTCCTATAACAGCGAGAGATCACCGTTTCTATTCGGAACTTGGTCGAACGTGGGAAATGTGTTATTTAACGGAGGGGCGTCGATGGAGGACTTCTAGTAGACATTAGAATAGTAAAATAGTAAATAGGTCCATCACGGTGAAACACCCGTCCACATCTTGTTGATACATTGTTGTGACATGTGCTAACCAAAAGCTGCTCATCGAGAAAGTTAAGCGACGGGAGAATCAGTCTCTCCTTCACGCCAGAACGTAATCATCAGGATTAGCGTCCACGCAAAGTATTCCAGTCTATCCAACACAAAACTATTTGTTTACATCAGTTGTGTAGACGTATGTACGCATAAAATAAAAAATACCGGCCCCTAGTAAAATCGATAGCAAGTTATAAATTAGAGGCCGACCAATATCGGCCAAGGAGCTCAGACGTAAAGTTTGGCACATCTATGAGATTATGTGATGGTTTTAGCCTGTCAATTGAACTACAATCTTCTGAAAGAGTGCAAGAGAGCAACCATAACAGATTTGGTGAATTTGGTTTCAAATATACAAAAAAATTAAATAAATCTAACTTTATAAAATGGATTAAAACTTTCGTTTCACGTATGTTATATGAAGGTAATTAGTACCTGCAAGTCAGTTGTCAAAGCCAAGCCGCTATGATTTGATGCAGCACAAAATTTCGGCAGGTGTGTTTCCAGCCCGTCATTTAAATTACTCGTATGGTCCATTCACTTGTCTTCCAATTATTGTAGTATGACCCAAATGTTTTATATTACATTCCTTACGTATCTACGTTACAAGTGAAACCTTAACACTTTTGTTTCGGAATTCATGTTTGTTTGTCTTTTGGTCATCAGCCGTATGCTACACTTTACGCTCACCAGCTATTCTCTTCATTTCAGTCTTGTTTCTTCATTCCACGTCCTCGATATCTGCGTTACGTATACTATCTGATCAAAAGTATCCGAACATCCTTATGTGACAGCACGAGATGCTGGATAAAGGATTTGGGGAGTACTGTATTGTTAGTAGACCAGCTGTAACAGGAGAGAGGGTCGCTCTGGAGAACTTAGTGACATAGACCTGGGAATAGAGTCATTGGATGCCAACTGAATGACAAAGATATCACTGCCATTTCAACCCTTTTAAGGTGTGTGTCTGTGAATTACTAAGGGACCTAACAGCTAAAGTCATTGGTCGCCAGACTTACGCACTGCTCAAACTAACTTATGCTAGGAACAACACACACACTCTTGCCCAAGGGCGGACTCGAACCTCCAGCGGGCCTTCTAAGGTGCCCACGTCGGCTTTTGGTAATGTAATTGTGAAGTGGAAACATGAAAGTAAAACTGCTGCTAAATCAAGAGCAGGTAGACATCAAGTACTGACGAACTGGGAACATTAAGATATATGGAGGATGGTTACAAACAGATCGGATCAAATCATCAGAAGAAATCATTCGCAAGTTCCATAGTGTTACCAGCAGTCCAGCTAACAGAATGCCTGTGCGTAGGATGTTAGAAAGAATATGGTGCATTCGTAGAGCAGATCCTCATAAACCACACGTGTTGGCAGTCAAAGCTAAGCGACGCTTGAGGTGGTGTAAAGATGCACGCCACTGGACAATGCAGGTGACTGGAGTGATGAATCACGCTGTATCCTGTGACAATCCAATGGAAGGGTTGGCTGGAGAACGTTGCTTGTCATCATGTATAGTGCTGTAAGTAGGCTGGTTAAGTTTTTATGTTGGTGACGCCACGTAGCGCTCTGTATTAACATCGCTGACTGCGTTGTGTCCAATCTGTGGCTGGTTGGACTCTTTGTTGGATTATGCGCTAGTGTACTGTTGGGCAGTTGGATGTGAACAGCGCCAGAGCGCCAGAGTTTCGAGATGTTAATATGAGCGGACGATCTGGACGTCTGTTTGTCAGGAAAAGGAAATTTGCCGAACTGGATGTCACGAATTTACACTACTGGCTATTAAAATAGCTACACCAAGAAGAAATGCAGAGGATAAACGAGTATTCATTGGACAAATATATTATACTAGAACTGACATGTGATTACATTTTCACGCAATTTGGGTGCATAGATCCTGAGAACTCAGTACCTTGAGCAACCATCTCGGGGCGTAATAACGGCCTTGATACGCGTGGGCATTGAGTCAAACAGAGCTTGGATGGCGTGTGCAGGTACAGCTGCCCATGCAGCTTCAACACGATACCACAGTTCTTCAAGAGTAGTCACTGGCGTATTGTGACGAGTCAGTTGCTAGGACACCATTGACCAGACGTTTTCAATTAGTGAGAGATCTGGAGAATGTGCTGGCCAGGGCAGCAGTCGAACATTTTCTGTACCCAGAAAGACCTATACAGGACCTGCAACATTCGGTCGTGCATTATCCTTCTGATATGTAGGGTTTCGCACGGATCGAATGAAGGGTAGAGCCACGGGTCGTAACTCATCTGAAATGTAACGTCCACAGTTCAAAGTGCCGTCAATGCGAACAACAGGTGACCGACACGTGTAACCAATGGCACCCCATACCATCACGCCGGGTAATATGCCAGTATGGCGATGACGAATACACTCTTCCAATGTGTTCGAAGGGGAAATTCCAGTGCCAACAGTGAAGTTCAAAGGTGGTGGTGTTACGGTGAGAAGGTATATAGTGGTTTTGGTGTGTTCCCATTATTGTGATTAATAAAACACTAAATGCAAAAGGATATGAACGTATTCTGAAATACTGTGTACTATGCACTGTAGAGGAACAGTTCAGAGATAATGATTGTGTCAGCTTGACAATACACCCTGCCATAAACCAGGATCTTTGATGCAGTGGTTTGTGGACAATAACATCCCCGAAATGGACTGGCCTGCCCAGATTCGCTAACTGAAGACAATGCAACACCTTTGGTTTCCATTACAACGTTGACTTCGCTCCATACCCAGCGTTCAGCATCGCTACTTTTTGTGAATTCGATCGTTCGGAAAGAATGGGCTCCTATTCCTCCACAGACAATCAAACACCCCGTTGAAAGTGTCACCAGCAGTGTTGAAACTGTAATAAAGGTGAAGGTTAGACACACACCACATTAATGTCCACTAATAGGTTTCTGGATACTTTTGATCAGACAGTGTCCTCATATTGGGTAGTTATAATAAAATAACGCTGCCCCGATTCTTGGAGTGCGATGTATACTTCACAGGAGGGTTGGGTTGGGTTGTTTGGGGGGAAGAGACCAAACAGCGACGTCATCGGTCTCATCGGATTAGGGAAGGAAGTCGGCCGTGCCCTTTCACAGGAACCATCCTGGCATTTGCCTGGAGCGATTTAGGGAAATCACGGAAAACCTAAATCAGGATGGCCGGACGCGGGATTGAACCGTCGTCCTCCCGAATGCGAGTCCAGTGACTTCACAGGACGCTGAAACCTCATAGGTATGTTCATTAGTCGGTCCTCTCATGGACTATGTGGGAAAAAAATAACAGTTCCATTCTCTACTAGCGAGTTGAAATATGGCGCTGTAACCAGTCAGAGTGTGAAACATTTCCTGTTTTGATACCAGTACGTTGTTTGTTGCTTGGCGACGCATGTTCAATTCTTTTATAAAGCTACTGTTGGTGTAAGGATTAAAAAAGTTGAAGTTTTCTATACGAAACGCTACTAGTAGAAAGACCGTGCACTGCTGGTAAAGTTGTCTTATGAAAACGGCAGAAACAGCAACACCGACTCAAAGGAAGGCTTCGGCGTTTGTTCGTGACGTCACGTCAGCTAGGCACGGCGAACGTCAGGTATGTTGCAGGCACACTCATAATGGTGGTGTCTCCCTCTCTGAAACAGGAAAACGTGAAACTATTGGCGGTAGTTGACCAACACCCATTGTTCTGAGAGATTTCTGCAATCAATTAATTGTGCAATTCATTACACTTCTTAAGAAATAGCGTAGTCCTGAACTTAAATTTCCACCTGTTTTAAGGATTGACATAGAAAAACAATTTCATGGTCCAGCAACAACAGCATTCGTGCTTCTTTACCTTATTTGTAAGTCTGAGGAAGTTACGTATGTACTGGGTTGCTTTTACAAGAAACTATGAGCATATCGGTGCTCTTCTTTAGGTATCTTGATTGACTATGGGGTGAGGAGCACTGAATGTTAATGAAATATCTTGCGATTGTACACGTTGGGGGAGGGGGTGGGGGACAGAAGAAGAGGCAAAAGAGAGATACTTGTTTTTTTAAATAAATTTTTTTTATCTTATAAAGTTTCTCCTTTCAGTAGCAACTGATTTTCTCTCCCCTGGTCAACAGTTCGAAAGATTTTATGACGCATTTAACACTCGTATCTCTGCAAACTTCGGAATATGCCCCAAGTGGAGCCCGACGATAGGCTACAACGCCGTGACTTTGTCCTTCGTTTATTAGCACGCATGGAAATGGATTACAGGCGGCCGGGGAACGTACTTTCCTTTGGACGGACGAGACACATTTTACTCTTTACGGGGCCGTGAATTCACTGAATTGTCGCTTGTGGGGTTCTATTCCGTCACATATTGTACAGGAACATCCACTGCACTCTACTTACGTATGTGTGTGGTGTAATTTCAGAAGCCCCTTCGTTCTCGGTTTGTTTTTCTTCGAGGAGATGATACCTGGCTCCTTGTGCTACACGTGATTCCAGCTTTGACGGAGCGCAACTGTGACCACACCATTAAAAATGGAAATGAGCGCATGGCATCGTTGGCCGAGAGGCTCCTATTCGGGGAAGTTCAGCCGCCAAGTGTAAGTCTTATTTCATTCGATGCCACACTGGGCAACTTGCGCGCTGGGGGTGAAGGTGGATATCGATGAGAACAACACAACACCCAGTCCACGAGCGGAGAAAATCTCGAATCCGGCCGGGAATCAAACCCGGGTCCGCTTGCATGGGAGGCGAGCACGTTGCCACCCAGCTAAGCAGGCGGACACCACACCACTATTTTCATGCAAGATGGGGCAACACCATAAGTAGATTACCAGGTGAAAGACTGGCTTCGAGGAACCTTCGGTAGCCGGCCGCTGTAGCCTAGTGGTTCTAGGCGCTTCAGTCCGGAACCGCGCTGCTGCTACGGTCGCAGGTTCGAATCCAGCCTCGGGCATGGATGTGTGTGATGTCCTTAGGTTAGTTAGGTTTAATTAGTTCTAAGTCTAGGGGTCTGTTGCCCTCAGATACTAAGTCCCATAGTGCTTAGAGCCATTTGAACCATTAGAACCTACGGTAGCGTCAGCCAGATCTGTAGGAAATTACAAGATCTGTGGCCCCATTTGAAAAATCATGTGTATCAGGGATGTATCCGGACTCTTCCTGATCTAAGGGATAGCGAATGACGGTATTTCGCTCTGATTACGTTGCATATGCCGAGAGCAACTGTCAACCATGCCATGTTACGGATGCAACATGTTGCTGAGTCGGAAGACCACGCCGAACACATGCTGTAACTTGTGACCGTATCCTAATATACGTGGCAGGACCACCGTTATCATGTGTTTCACCTCTCCTTTTTTCCTACACCCACACCACATTGTTACTGTTTACAGCATCATACATTCACCTGGTGGCAGAAAGTGTAACTATTTTTTTCCTGCATACGATGTGGATATACCAGTTAACGAAAATACCTACCATATTCCAATGTCCTGCGATGTGTTCAGCTCGAACTGCAGCACTCGAAAACACTGTCAGTTTACTTCAACAATGATTCCCGTCGTAGTATATTCCCAGACATACTTTCCATTCCTTTAGTTGCGTTCCTTGCCAGACCTTTTTTTGTTGACTCATTCCAAGACTTCTTCGTTGTTTACTCCATCAATCTATCTTTCCTTCGTCAATCCCTAGTAACACCACATTGTAAAAGCTTGGATCAATTTATTTCTGTCTCCCTCTTTGTCCATATTTCGCACCTGACCAGTCCCTAAACTAAACATATGCTTGAACACTTATGAAGTTCTTAGCTTACTGATTTCCATTATCGGACAAGAAAATTCAGCCAACCGAGAAATTGGTCAAGCGTCGGTGAGACCATTTTTAACAGTATCACTTCTATGCTCAAACCGAACATGCCCCTGTTTTATTTGCATAGTGATAAATAAACCATGCTAAAATTTATTACGACCTGGTAGGATCATCTGCGTTAGTACAGCCGAACAGGCATTGTCATGATGCCAGGCTCTGTTGGCTGGCTCAGATCATCAGAGCGAGGAACCTGGCATTTGAATATATAGCACGCAGTTGACGCGGTGTATAACCCCCAAATCAGTGAGATTTTATTAATAAGCATTCATAGAACAATGATGATGCGTTATGGGGACCGTTTAGTCCTTAATCGTATTGCTATTGTTATCAGAATATTTCCTGATTTATAATACAACTGATCATTGAATTGTTGTTCATCGTCAGCCGAGGGCTTCAAAAATCTTACGAGAATGCTCCTAACTAGCTGCAACTTGCAACGATACAGCATCAGTATTGTCGGCACCCCCTTCAAGGTAAAGTCGTACTTACATGGCTTGCATCACAAAAATTTTGTGAGACTCATTATCGATGACGCTGGTAGCAGCAAAGGCTGAAGGTAATGTTATTTCTTTCTAATTTCAAAGTATTTTTATTCGTTGAGTTTGGCAGCCTAGCAATTTTTCACATGCCGTCCCAGACTTTTTTAATGGTCAGTTAGATCTCCTGCACAGCTACGAACCAGATATGACTTCCAGTTTTCAATAGGGACTAAAGCAAAAGATAGCAGATATTGTCTGTCCATGGTCAGATAATGGATGACAATGTGTTTTCCATATGTAGAGTAACGTGATACAAGCCCAAGCTTGATGTTACAGCGACGTAAGCACGGCCTGCGTTTATATGTTTTTGTCATGTATAGGCACTGCAGCCAAGCAGGTGCTCGCAATCGTACACAACTACCACGAGCATCTGGCTCATCCTTGTCAAAGGAACCTTGCTGGAACTCGTCTTTATCGGTTTAGGAGTATTTTATACGTTATGAATGAAAAATCCACGATACTTACGTAGTAATCCATAATATTTATTATTTAATTAAGCTGTTTTCAGTTAGATAGTAAATGCTACATAATATTACAGAAGTATCTTGTGTGTCCCATACATAATCAAAGAGTCGTTAAAAGGGCACCATCAGGCCCGTTGTCGAGAGAACGCAAAGTATATATTGCTTCGAGGATTTATGTTTATGCAATTCAATAGACCTTGCCCTTTATGGTAATGGAACCTGATCTACTCGAGCTTGTATTTTCTTGAGAAAAAAAGACATGAGCTACATTTCAATAACAGCAATCAACGTCAAGTGAGTATTTTGGCCATTTGCAGATACTATGCACGTATGGCCCTCTCATCGTACAGCTTTTAACCATTCGCGAGATCGGATTGTTATTGCTACTCGTCCCGCTTCACTGATGCGTCTTAATGCCCGAACATGAAGTACTGTGCGTTTGTGTTCGTGACGTCGGTTAACCCACACAACCTTCCGTGAGGCATCTCCAGGAGCCGTATGGAATGGCGGCTAAACTGCAACGATTAAACGTCAAAGAACTAGAACTCTTGATAGTCGTTACCGGTAAGCATAAAAATTTGCGGTTATTGGACGAACTTCTGTTCACGGAAAACGAAAGCACATGACTTTTTCTTTATGCTTTTCTTTCAACTTCGTTGTAGACGTTAAGGGCAATGGCACGGATGAAGACTTGCTAGATACAGAAGAAAATAGTGGGTGACGATGATGTTTGGTTTGTGGGGCGCTCAACTGCACGGTCATCAATGCCCGTACAACGTCCCAATTTTTACACAGTCCAATTCTTACACAGTCCAATCTAGCCACAGTCACGAATGATGATGATGATATGATGGGGACAACACAAATACCAAATCCCCGGGCAGAGAAAATCCCCAACACGACCGGCAGTCTAACACGGGAACCCATGACCCAGAGGCAGCAACGCTGGCTACTAGACCACGATCTGAGGACAGAGAAAATAGTGGGTTGACGTTCGGTGCATGTGTGCTAGAGAATGACAACGGCGATAATGAAACTGCCATTTCACTATCGCCACATTCGGCGAAAACTTTCTTTGCTTCAACGGGACTGTGGCTTGCAATCGAGGACGTCAGCGATGTTCAAGGATGTTTTGACGATATAAAATTATCGAATACCACCTTGCCCGTGTCCACAACACAGGAATATACGCAACGGACAGTCGCCTTTTTGAAAAATGGTAAGAAGGGGAATGTATCTTTCAAGACCGTCAAGAAGAGCTTTAAATTATTGAAACAGAAAATGGATTTGTATCTTTGGAATAAATAAGTCAAAAGGCAAAAGTAAATACAGTATGTTTAGATGAAATTAATAGTGCATGGATCGATAAGTTCACGATCCGTAAGGCTTTCAAGCCGCAGTGGAGGCGGGTCGAAATAATTTCAAGGCATCTGTTGCGTGGGCTTACGCCTTCAGGAAGAAATATGGTATTGTGTCAAGAAAGATAACCCGTGTTACAACAACAAAACTGCTACGTAATGAAACAACCATAATTATTGCCTGTAAAAAATTCGTCGCCGACACCACAGCTGTTATATAAGTGCTCGGTAAATAGAATGTTTACAATTTGAATCATAGTGGGTTTAATGTAGAGATGATGTCAGATTGAACTGTTTCGAAGAAAGGGACAAAAGATGTCGTCACAGTCGTGCAGTCCGTCCCTAAGACGACTCATAACTATACAATAATGCCAATAATATCTGAAAATGGAGATTGCAGTCACCTCTGTTTGTTCTTATAAAAGAATCGACCACATCGTTTGTGCCGATGTCAAACAAAATTTGTTTCACACAAACTGTACTGTATTTGTCGACTCATCTTCTGCGAAAGTGAACAAGGAACTCTTACAAAAGTGACGTGAGCAGGTGTTTTATAAAATCCTTTAAGATGATAACAGATCAGTTTTAATAGTGGACCCCTTTTCTGGTCACAAAAGTTCGTCAGTTAGTGAGGGTCACGGGGTAAAAGACACCACCGTTTCAGTATTTCCAATACCGTCAGGTGGTAAAAGATAGCCGTCTGGTGTGGCCGAGCGGTTTTAGGCGCTTCAGTCATTAACTGCGCGACTGCTACGGTCGCAGGTTCGAATCCTGCCTCGGGCATGGATGTGTGTGATGTGCTTAGGTTAGTTAGGTTTAAGTAGTTCTAAGTTCTAGGGGACTGATGACCTCAGATGTTACGACCGATAGTGCTCAGAGCCATTTTTTTGGTAAAAGATACTGCCAACCGCGAGACGTATTTGGATTCCACGTGTTCAAGGGGTTTGTCAGGAAGTTTACAAACTTGGTACGAGTTCAGGGTGTCAGTGTAAACGTTGGTCAGGTGAACAAGTTCCTACAAATGTAGTCCCTTTTTCACAGACGGTTTTGTGCACTGGTCAGTCATCCAGTATGCGTGGTATTGAAGCGACCATACCAGTGAGCGGCTAGAATACTGTGAACATCCAGTGAAATACGGTTCTGATGCTGGTGAAGTGCTATGTTCACTATGTCAAAGGGCGTGCTTTCTAGCGTGTAGCTGGTGTCAAAGATGCCTTTGCTTTGAAATTTTTTATATTGCGATTTATAATTGCGCTCGATACGAATGAGACGGTTTTCCAAAATATAGGCCGCGCGGAGTGGCCGCGCTGTTAGAGGCGCCATGTCACGGACTGCGCTGCCCCTCCCGCCAGAGGTTCGAGTCCTCCCTCGGTCATGTGTGTGTGTGTGTGTGTGTGTGTGTGTGTGTGTGTTGCGTAAGATAGGTTAAGTTAGTTTAAGTAGTGACCAATGATCTCAGCAGTTTGATCCCGTAGGAATTCACACACCTTTTTACGTTCACCATATAGTGTAGGGTAATTTAATTTTAAATAAAATTGATGCACGTTTCCTTTGACGTTTAAAGCTGCTACTATTAAAGTGGAATATACTTACATGAGATACAGCATATGCGTTGCATTTCATGCTGTTATTCCCTCCTCCACTTCCCTAGCTCTTCACATTTCACATTTTGCGGGACTCGCTGTTGTCATTTCATTGCACAGTACTTCGCGTTCGAGCAGTATGCAGCCGCAGTGATGCGCGTCGGGCGACAAACAATCCGACCGCGCGAATGTTTAAAAGCTGTACGCTGAGAAGGGCATACCAGTGTAGTAACTGCTTAATGGCCCGAATTCTCCGGTGGGTTGATTGCTGGGGTTGATAACTAGATCATGCGTTTTTATCAACAAAATACGAAGTCGAGTTGATGATGTTCCCTTGTGAGAGAATCTTCGTGTAGAAAATGGCTTCCACTCTACGTTGATTTTCATACTCATAGACAGTAGAATATGAAATCCTGCTTAACTCTTTTGCCTTGACAATGGATCGGAAGTGTCGTCGCATAGAGAGGAAGTCATTCTGTTGTGTAAATGCAAAACTGCTATCCACAACTCGCGATGATTGGCCCAAGGCTTGCAAATGTCACTCGACTTCTTGCTTAATGTCGTGCTTTCACTTTATGACAATGAAATCTGTGGTAAACAATTGAGGCCACTTGAACCAATTAGATGAAACTAGTTTCGTTCAGAAACGACGTGAAGATTAGTCTGAAGAAGACACGTAATTGTCGGCCATAATTTCAATATAAACAGCATCAACTGGTAACTGATAATAACTGGTTGCGAATACCAAAAAAAGCTAATTTGACAGGAGAAACAGGCATACTGTTGTTAACCCGTGGTCCATATTAAACCTCTCAGTATGAAAAGCCAGCATCTTACGCATGCATGAACTTGTTATACATATCTGTGATCGACTATAGTGGTGATACAAACCTTTCCCTTGTCTGCGCGAGTACTTATGCGACGAAAAGAGTCCTATGTGAAACTAATTTGTGGAAATGTTGGAAGGAAAACTACTCGCACCCTTAAATCTCCCTGTAACTAGAGCAGGTACTCAGAGATGATGTAATGTTCATGATATTAATAATCGTTTATTAAGATAAAGAACGTTCGTTTTTGTTCAAATGGCTCTGAGCACTATGGGACTTAACTTATGAGGTCATCAGTCCCCTAGAACTTAGAAATACTTAAACATAACTAACCTAAGGACACCACACACATCCATGCCCGAGGCAGGATTCGAACCTGCGACCGCAGCGGTCGTGAAGTTCCAGACTGTAGCGCCTAGAACCTCTCGGTCAGGAAGGCCGGCTAACGTTGATGAACTAGTACTCATACCTCCTCAAGTATCCACTTTGGGGGTCCATGTTTACTGGAAACTGTTTCTTGTCTTGGTCCATACTACGACCTCTGAAAGTTGGATGCCCTACACTTTTAGCAGCAATAATACCGGTATATGCAGTCCACTGTCAGAATGATTTTCATATGTAAACTCTTACTTTTCCGAATCAGGAACCATTGTCTCAGATTCATACATTTATCCATCTCAAAAAAAGTCTGGCTGAAGAACATTTATTACAACGGTAAATTTAATTGCACTCATGAAGGAGGAGGAGGAGGAGATTAGTGTTTAACGTCCCGTCGGCAACGAGGTCATTAGAGACGGAGCGCAAGCTCGGATTAGAGAAGGACGGGGAAGGAAATCGGCCGTGCCCTTTGAAAGGAACCATCCCTGCATTTGCCTGAAAAGATTTAGGGAAATCACGGAAAACCTAAATCAGGAAGGCCGGAGACGGGATTGAACCGTCGTCCTCCCGAATGCGAGTCCAGTGTGCTAACCACTGCGCCACCTCGCTCGGTAATTGCACTCATGAATTTGTGTAGTAAGTAATATGACGGTTACTGTTGCCAGCAATCTACTACGTCTTAAATTAATTAAACCTAGAACTTTACTTCGGAGTCCCCTGCAAGGTCTATGATCTATGGAAGAGGAATGACCAAAGGATGGTTTAATCACGAACACTTACATTCACATGCGCTTGAGAGACTAATAGGAAGGGAAAGATCTAAAGACCTTCACCACAGCACACATGGGTAGCAAGAAGAGCTGTTCCCTTGATTTTAACATGCAGCATAAAGAAATAAAATTTCTATTACAGTGAATTGCTATAAAACTGAAGCATAAATAAGAATCTCAATTAATTCAGGCGTTCTACAGCGGAAGATCACTGTGGCCTTTGCACTGTAGACTTTCTCATTAGATCATGACCACGTGGTCAACACAAACAAAAGCTTGCACAAAGAAAGTTATCAAGTGAGACGAACTGCACAAAATTCAGTCATAAAATCACGCAAATTATACGCAATATGCACGCTCTTCCGAAAGAGATACTATAGAAAATGAACTGAACCACAGTAGTAAACTCAGCACTGCTCCACGTGTCTGATGAACAGGTCAACTGAAAAACAGCTTACACCGTCCCTGGATTTTAATGCATTTAACACTCGCGAATTAAAAAGTAAAATTTTTGACACACGATAATAAACTATGAACGATGAAAGGAATCATTTGCATTGACTAGCTTTGAAAAACTTACATAAAACACAACATTACCTTCTCATCGAAAAGGCACACTTACCACCAGTAGGGCTCATCCGTCTCGCGTCCCACGGAACACTCCAGTAGCGTCTGCTCCCCAACCAAAAACGGTCCCCATACCTACGGAAGTGGCCAGAGGCACCCCTATTGTGGTGCCAACCTATAGAAAAGGTTAATCCAAGGCAAACGGAAACCTCTTTGCTAACTGGTACGTGTTTCCTACAGTTGGCTGTTCTGACACAGTGGCAGACTACTACACTCCCGCGAATCTACACATTTAAATCCTTGCACACGTTCATACATTCAGCTGATGGGACAAGAAGCGAAAGGAATAGATACATTGAAATATGGCACTTAAATGTATCGAACATGCGTGTGGGGCTCCGACAAGTACTAATAACCTAATGAAGTGTTAAAACGAAATATGGATAGTATACTGTGGCCACCACAAACACACTCAGCTACTCAGTGTTTTCCCTTTTCTTCTCTACATCTCGGGTAATAGACCATTTGCACCAACAATTAAGGTGCCAGAGGCAAACAAATTAAGCTGTGTGGTATGGCAAAAACATGAAGAGGCTGATGAAGAGACCCTTCAAGCCCACTCGGCACCTGAGCTTGCTCAGAAACGAGAGCGAGTTCACGAGTTCGCAAGTATAGCCGCGGACTCGCGGCATTCCTGTTACATTTGAAAGTAATTTCCGATTTCAAACTGTAAATAACTTTTCATTTATTTCACACAGTCATCATTTCGGCTTTATACCCATTCTCAAGTGCAATCTGCAGTTCACAGAATGCCCGACCCGCATGAATGACAGAAGCAACCACTGGGTTGATCGGTCGGTTTGGGGACTAAAGGGACCAAAGTACAAGGTCATCAGTCCCCAACCATTGGGCATGATGGTTATTTTTTCCCAATATAGCTAATAACTGACCGGTTAGAAGTAAAATCTGTTCTAATTATACAAGCATTTATATACAGTGTGTTTCACAATTCATGTTACACACTTCTCAAGGCTGTAGAGGGGATTTAATAGATCATGTTTTAGGTAGTAGGAAATGTCTAGAAACGTCATCCAACGATGCTACGAGATTCAAAGTTATAGGCGCTGGTGCTTGTAAAGTTATGTATCTGTAGGATAATTTGATGACAATGTTGCAACCTTCCAAAGATAATGGAGAAGGATAAGTGTATCAGCCTAACACGCCCCAAAGTAAGGGTCCCTGTACTGGAAACCAACGAGTCGAAAGTTATAAGCAAAAACCGTTCTGATATCTCTGACAGTGGAATTCATGTTCTGGTACCGTTGTTTCTAAGATTGTATGGTAGGCAACTTTCAGACACGGTAGTATGGACTAAAAGAACAAAAAATGTATAGTAAACGTGGGCTCTGAAATGCATATCTTAAGAGCTATGAGCATTTGTGCAGTAGAGATGTGTTTTATGCTAGCGAATATGATTCAAATGGCTCATATGGCTCTGAGCACTATGGGGCTTAACTTATGAGGTCATCAGTCCCTTAGACTTACAACTACTTCAACCTAACTAACCTAAGGTCATCACACACATTCATGCCCGAGGCAGGATTCGAACCTGCGACCGTAGCGGTCGTGCAGTTCCAGACTGTAGCGCCTAGAACCTATCGGTCAGAAAGGCCGGCTAGCGTTTATGAACTAGTACTCATACCTCCTCAAGTATCCACTTTGGGGGTCCATGTTTACTGGAAACTGTTTCTTGTCTTGGTCCATACTACGACCTCTGAAAGTTGGATGCCCTACACTTTTAGCAGCAATAGTACCGGTATATGCAGTCCACTGTCAGAATGATTTTCATCTGTAACCTCTTACTTTTCCGAATCAGGAACCATTGTTTCATATTCATACATTTATCCATCTCAAAAAACCATCCTTGAAACTTTGAAACGTCATCACGTAATCGCCCTGTACATAAATAACACTCACAGACGCCGGGACTTGTAACATCGACTCTCTGTCGCGTCGTTGGATGGCATTTCTGTACATGGGTTATTATGTAAAACTTGATCTGCCAAGTCCCCTCTCTGGAAACGTGTAACATGAATTGTGAAACATCCTGTAGATAAACCTTTTTCGAAGCCTTTGGTAAATTTGTTTTACGTTTAATACCTATTTAGAGAATTTCTACACTGATTAGCCGAAACATTATGGCCACCTGCTTAATACGAGGGTTGCCCAGAAAGTAATGCACCGCATTTCTTTGTCAGCCGAAAACAATGCTACGAATGCGAAACGTTGCGTATGAATTATTTGAAATCTCCTGAGTGAGCGCGCCAAGTTTCCGTCTCTTCCTACAGATAGCGTAGCTGCAGGACAGTTTCAAAAGGGCGTCAGTAGGTGATGTACGTTGCAAGCAACGTGCCATCAATGAATTTCTCACTGCAGAGAAAGAAACTGTGAGGAATATTCTCAAACTTTTGCGCAAAGTACATGGAGCATCTGTTGTCGACAGAAGTGCAGTTAGTCTCTGGGCAAGGAGGGTAAGGTCATCAGAAGGCTGTTCGGCGGAGCTCCACGATTTGCAGCGGTCGGGGAGACCATCCACGGCTGTGACAACTAACAGCCCTAACATAGGCAACTCGGAGTTTCACTTCTTTTGGCCATTACAGAATGCCATTCGTGGAAGACATTTTGAGGACGATGAGGAGATGATTCACACAGACAAGCACTGGCTCCGCCAACATGACCAGGCGGGGTACAGACAGGGCGTACAAACCCTTGTTTCGTGCTGGAGGAAGGCCATAGAACGGGATGGACGTAACGTGCAAAAATAAGGTGTGTAGATAAAACACCATTCTTTCGTGTGTGTAATTCTCATTATGTTCAACAGAGAATTGTTGAAGAAAAACAATGCGGTGCATTACTTTCTGGGCAATCCTCGTAGGCTGTTTGTCCGTCTTTGAAACGAAATACACCAGCGATTTTTCGTATCAGCGATCGGACAGTTTGTTGGTAGGTTTGTGAAGGTATATGTCATTAGATGTCCATGCACAGGTCAAGTAATTCGAGACAATAATGATCCGCTGATTTGCGTACACGGCGAAATGACATATCGTTTGGCCAGGGCCACCCGTCGGGTAGACCGGTCGCCTGGTGCAAGACTTTTTAGGTGACGCCACTTCGGCGACTTGCGCGTCGATGGTTATGATATGATGATGAAGACAACACAACACCCAGTCCCCGAGCGCAGACAATCTCCGACCCAGCGGGCAATCGAACCTCGGCCCTTTCCACAGCATTCGGCCGCACTGACCATTCATCCATCGAGGATGACGCGTATACGGTGATGGCGCCCGATAGCGACGTAGATGGATTCCATAGGAACTACATCAGGCGAATTTGATCGCCGAATTATCCGTGTGAGTTCACTATAATGCTCCTCAAACCACTGTAGCACGGTTCTGGCTCCAAGACAAAGACAAATATACTGCTGAAAGACGACATCGCCGTCGGGGAGGACATCAGTCATGGAGGGATACAGGTGGTTAGCAGCTGTCAATGTGTCATCAGTTACTACCATAGGTCCCATGCAAGCACAGGAGAATGCCTCCCATAGCATGCTACACATATAGTTCCCACCAACCTGAGTCCGTGGCGCGCTGCACGTTTCGAGCCGCCGTTCACCTCATTACGGCGTTTGTGGAGACGACAATAGGCCTAGTACAGGAAAAATGAGAATTACCCAAAGAGGTGACTCCATGTTCAACAATGTGCGCTGAACAGTGTGCTTCGAAATGCTAGTGCATCCTCCAGCGTTGTGCTGTTTCGGCATAGATGCCAGAGATCTCCATCTATCCTACTATACACAACAAAGAATCATGTGACCCTCAAGTTCTTTGAAGAGTCGTCAACATCCAACCACTTAGCGTTAGCGGTGGTTTAACTGTTCTTCTGCTCTTCCCGTAGATGCTCTCGACTGTAGCACGCAAACATTCGATCAGCTTCGTCGTTTCTGAGATACTCGTTCACAGTCGCTGCGGAATAATAATCTGCCCTCAGTCAAATTCTCTTAACTCGATGGATTTCCCCATTTGCAGCCTATATCTTCGCTAGTGCGATGCTCCGTCCACTTCTTCTCCGCTTACCTAATTTTCGCTTATCTCAATGGATTTCCCCATTTGCATCCCATATCATTGCTAGAGTGATTCCCCGTCCGTGATTTCTCCACCTATGTATCTTAGTTACCATGTCACTTGACCGCAATGCCACCAGGCAGTATCAAACGTCCCGGTGGGCAGTGGTCATAATTTATCGGCTGATCACTGAATATACACGTTCTAGACGTTATTGAATTTGTAATGACACTACCAGAAATCATGACATGAGGATAAATTGCAATCTTTGAATGGTTACTAATTGTTTGAAAATTTGTGCGACAAAACTGCTGAGGTCATCGGTCCCTAGGCATATACACTATTTAATCTAACTTAAACTAACTTACGCTAAGGACAACACACTCACCCACGCGCGATGGAGGACTGGACCCTCCGACAGGGTGTGTGTGTGTGGGGGGGGGGGGGGGGGGGATGCCGCGCGAACTGTGGCAAAGCGCCCAAGACTGCGGGGCTAATCCACGTGGCGGCTAAAAATGGTTCAAATGGCTCTATGCACTATGGGACTTAACATCTGAGGGCATCAGTCCCCTAGACTTAGAATACTTAAACCTAACTTAAGTACATCACACACATCCATGCCCGATGTAGGATTCGAACCTGCGACCGTAGCAGCAGCGCGGTTCCGGACTGAAGCGCCTAGAACCGCTCGGACACAGCGGCCGGCGCGTGGGGACTAATTGTTAAAATCAACTACCGAAATCAGTGATAAACTACGTAATTCACTGTTAGCCCATTAACGGAGAATGCCATGACAAAAGGATACAGAAACAGCGCTGTTTTTAGTCACAGGCTTATAGAGTAACTTTGCTCTGTGCCTAGTTTTCGATTGACGCTTTACATACGTTTTCTCATTGCAGAGTGAGTATAAATAAGCATACAACCAATTTCATTGCATTCGTCAAAGTGTGTACGTTTTTCGTTTGAAGCGTGGACTATAACATGAAAGTTATTCCAGATATCAGAATTTGCAGCTGTGTACTTTGCATCAAGTAATTTTCAGTTTACACCTTTGAGAGTCTCACAAAACACAGATTCGTTGAAGCCCATCTGATCCCAGCAGAAGTTCATTTTGCGTTATCGGTGCTACTTTACAGATCGTGTACTCGTCTTCCGTGCTAACAACCAGTCACGACCATCCTTACACTATCACATGCTTCAACGAGAGAGAACGAGTGTGAAGCGACTCCAGTGCTATGGTTTGCTGACTCATCATTGTGTGTATTGTGTGCGTATTAAACGAAGGACCTAGAAACGACGGAGAGGCTTCGTCCCACCGTAGCCCTCAGTGGTTCACAACCCCACAACAGGCCACAGCAGTGCACCCACCCCACCGCCACCCCACTCCGAACCCAGGGATGTTGTGCGGTTCGGATCCCAGTGGAACCCCCCCTTCCGTCCCGTGGGAACATTTCATACCAGACTAGTGTAACCCCAAATGTTTGTGTATTAGAGTAATTATGGTGTACGCCTATGTGGAGACAGTGCTTGCTCAGCAATCGCCGACATGGTGTAACTGAGGCGGAATAAGGGGAACCAGCCCGCATTTCCCGAGACAGTTGGATGACCATCTTAAAAACTATCCACAGGCTGGCCGGCACATCGGACCTCGACACTAACCCGCCGGGCGGATTCGTGCCCGGACGGGCTCGCCTTCCCGCTCGGAAACCAGCACGTCAGGCCGCATGGCTAGCCGGGCGGGCTAGACTCACATTACTCGCGGAACGAAGAACGCCAGTGGTAATACCAGCACCTAGATTTGTGAAGTATGCAACCCGCAATATTAGTTTCGACTCTCCGATTCCGATCTCTAGTGCGGTCACCACAGCGAGTGGGGTTCCTGTGGCGGCAACAGCATTAGTATGCTGCCTGCCCTTGGCACAGTTTGATACCTGGAGATGCACGAGGCTGATGGCTCTATGCTGCTGATGACCCGCTCTCTCTCACATGGTTTTAATCGGCCGTTGGCGCGGCAGTGAACTTTGAAACTACAGAAGGGAGCTTCTCCCCAAAGTGGTGTTTGTTTCGGTGATGAAAACTCAACAGAATTCTTATCTTACTACGTATGACATTGAAAACTGTTTAACAACCACACGGGTAGCAGTTTTAAAGTAATTTTTTAAGTTAGCTATCGGGTTTAAGATTTTCGTGACAACTGTTTGCTCTGCAATGTCGGAACAGTGAGGATAAATTGTTTACACGTAGAAAGAGCAGACTTAAACTTAGGGCAAGCCAACTTTAACGTCACAACACCGGGGAAAACAAACGGTATTTTAAATTTCCCGTCACTTTGGAGTTGTATGATCTGGCTACCTTGCATACTGCCGTCGTTTCCATAGGTCCATATTCGATGTAAGTGGCCTGGCAACAACCTAGGCCGGCCAGAGTGGCCGAGCGGTTCTAGGCGCTACAGACTGGAACCGCTAGACCGCTACGGTCTCAGGTTCGAATCCTCCCTTGGGCATGGATGTGTGTGATGTCCTTAGGTTAGTTAGGTTTAAGTAATTCTAAGTTATAGGGGACTGATGACTTCAGCAGTTAAGTCCCATAGTGCTCAGAGACATTTGAACCAACAACCTAGATTGTCCTAAAATCTCCAGGACGATATGTTGGATTCTGACATCATACAGACTGTCCCAAGACCCATAAGAAAGTCAGGTCGTGACGCATACGTTACTGCACGTGACACTGCAGGTTTTCCGAGAGCCGCAGCTGTCTCCGGCGGAGAGCGAGTAACTGTTTCAGACGAGTGTAATAATTATCGACTGCGTGTTGAAATGGATGCATGTTCTCGATAGCGCACGAGAAAGTTAAGGTCTTTGGAAGGTAATTTTTCAATTACATATTGATTTCCCATGTGTCCTGCACGGACCGGAGCATTGGTGAAGTGTGGTGGACAAGATGACTAGTGTGACGTCACAAGGTCATTGTGGGACCGATATTTCTCATGGGCTCCGGAGTGCCCTCATATCCCAGGTCGCCATCTTGGATCTACATCTTGGATTATGAAGTCTTACCAACTGTTCTTGAATTTCACACGAACAGAACAGTTCACCAATTTGGAGTTGCCTACAATTCACATGTAGGACAGCACCCTATATTTTGACAACAACAGAATAATGCACCAACTTGAATTTCCCGCCAGTTAACACTTAGAACAACAGCCCTACTTCCATAGAGGCGTCACTGCAGTGGGCAAAAACCCTGAGTTATCTTGAAATTCCAACTATTTTTAGAATTTCACACCTTTTTTAATTTCCCGGTGTTTTGTGCATTGGGCAGCTGAGGTATGTCAGCATGTTGAGGCAAGTCTGGCAACGTTACGTGACATCATCAGTGGCTGCATGGGTGGATGGGAAGGGAGCAACCTAGCAACAGTGTAAGCTGTTTCAGAAAAGTCTCAGATAGTCATAGAGAAATAATACCAGAAACGGCTACGTATGTAGTCACCAATGTTACCATTACATCCCGGAGTGGTTGTATTACACGTCATAGGTGATCACAATTTACTGATGGGCTCTTGTATCACCTAATTATGATACAAGATCTTGGCTAGACACTGAGATGAACATTATTTTTAGCAAAAGATGTGCTAAAATGGTGTGGATCATGCATTATTTAGCGCCGAGGGAGGTGGCGCAGAAATTAGCACACTGTAGTCGCACTCGGGAGGACGACGGTTCAAACCCGCGTCCAAGGAATTTAGGTTTTCTGTGATTTCCCTAAATCGCTTAATGCGAATGCCGGGATGGTTCCTTCCCCACCTTTCCGTAATCCGAGCTTGAGCTCCGTCTCTAATGACCTCGTTCTCGACGGGACGTTAAACACTAATCTCCTCCTGCTCCCCCATTACGTAACACTTATTCAGCACTGCCGTACTAGCCACAGTCCCATGCATTTCAGAAGGAACATTGTACCGTTTTTCTTAATAACACAGACACTATAATATCGTTTTCATTCATCGAAACCAGACAGCGACTTCCAATAAAAATGCCCTCCCCTGTATGGGAATTACATAACGTGTGTACGACTGCAGGTTGTGACGGAGGAGCGAGACATATAAAAGTTTGGGTCTGGCCGTGAGTCGTGCTACCACTCCCGTGCAATGGGAAAATCCGGATTCGAATCCCGATACGGCACGTATTTTGCACTGTCGTCGTTCTCTTATACATCTGATGATTGTTCATATTCGTAGCTGCGAATGTATTTCTTGTGTTTCATAATGTCTGTTGTCGCCGCAGTGGCAGTGGCATGTCCGAAAGAAATTTGCATCGTTCTTCTTAACAACACAGGCACTGTAATATCGTATCATCTCATCTTATAAGAGTAATTACACAGTGTTATCTATAGTGATTTCAACGTTTTTGTTCTAGCATCTTACTATTAACATAGTAGAAAGTATCAACAGTGGAATTTTCACGCACACCTCTGTGTTCAATTACGGTGTCTCTTTGATTGTGGCCGTGATCACAGAAAGAAGTTGCTACTGCCTCATTTATCAAACAATACGGATGTTCGCGAATGATAGTTGGTGTTTCTCATAGCTTAAAACAGCCACGTAGAATAGAAAATGGCAGTGGAAATTAAGCATCTTACCGTGAAATTATGATTACCACTGTAGAGAACATGGAAAGATGATTCAGAAGAACAGCAGCGAGTTGCGTTGACGATAATTTTACAAGCATAAAAATGTACCGCGTACTTCGTGAAAGAAAGAGACTTTTCCGTCGCGCAGTGGTACACACCACAAAAATATAGCGAAAACTTATCCCCTGGTAGTAACGCGCGGTCTAATAGCAGCCATTAAAAAAGAAGTACGAAGAACTTAAACTCTCTTCAAGAGACGCTATCTCGGATGTTTCACTTTTTTATCTATTTCTGCATTCTAATCACGATATGTCATCCCTTTGACATGGAGTTGATAGCGAACGAGTGGAAACGTCGTGTAGTGTACCTGCTGTGGGATTAAATTACTTAATGAAGAAGTTCCCTCTATATTCTTGTTTGGTACAACATTAATCCACGGACTGATCCTGTGGCAAAACAGAGCAGAATTAGAAATACTACAAGTCTAAACTTCAATTCCGAAAAGGAACTGAAAATTTTGAAATTGATGTTCGCTTTTATTTAAGGTACGAAACTGATGCGTCATGAAATTAAAAATATTATAAAAATGTCTATAACTTAAGCGATTTTGAATTTCCAGCATTTGCCTAGTAAGCACATATCAATATGCACCAGTATGACGTGTAATAAATATGTAAGGAATAAAACTCTCGAAGAAACCCATAAAATTATTGTTAATTTGAGGTAACTCCAGTACACAATCAAGAAACAACCTCTTTCTCTCTTATTGTATATTCTTATGACTGATGCACTCTTAAATAATTCACAATAATTTTCCTCTGGTGGTTGACATCCAGCCTTCTTGTTAATACCAACAAGGCCATTGTCCCAAGTATTTAGGCGAAACGTTCGTGTCTGGAAGTTCTACATTTAGCAGTCCGAAAACAGTGAATTTTAAATAGGATTTCTTGGTTCCGGAAAATCACTTTACGTGTGCACCAGGACAAACAGACATAAAGAATGCTGCCCATTGCAAAAATTGTTAAATTCAAACCTTTTCGTGGCATTCTTTGCAGAAAGAAATTTCATTGACAGCCTCAGAGTTTATATTCACAGGTAATCCATTATTACTGTTTTCTTACTCATGAGGTCGAGATGTAGTTTGAAGCAAATCTCAAGGATATTCTGTAGTGTGCACTCACTTTCAAATATGTGTCCTGCATTAGTCTGAATCTATTTACAGTATTCAAGCCTTGGCCCTCCTCTACAGTACCTACTACCCCTCATATCTCCCTCTGTTCTCCCATTAAAAACTCATTGATACTTCTATCCATATGTGTATTCAGAGTGTACAATACAGCTCTTTTTTCTCAGACTATTCAGTATTTGTGCTTTAATTATTCAGTGTCACATAAAAAGTTTATGTCCTCATCTAATATGTAGTGCTTACCGTCCACGTTTGAGCTCCATATAAGATGATATTCCTAATGAATACTTACAGAGAGGAGGTTCAGCGGCTTGTATTCGATGTTAATATACACTGATGAGCCAGACAATTACGGTCGCCGCTCATTGTGACATTAAATGCTACCTGGTGAAGTTCCAGTCTCGTGACGCGGCAAGGAAAGCGAATAAGAGGAGCCCTGACGAGCGTGGTCTTATTCTGGCGATGCTACGGGCCGCAAATGCTTTACATAAGCGACATTGACGAAGGGCAGTGTGTTATAGCCCTGTGCCTGGGAACAAGCGTTTCAGTAACGGGAAACAGGTTAACTACTCGCGTGATCGCTCCGGTCGCAGGTTCGAATCCTGCCTTGGGCATGGATGTGTGTGATGTCCTTAGGTTAATTAGCTTTAAGTAGTTCTAAGTTCTAGGGGACTGATGACCTCAGAAGTTAAGTCTCATAGTGCTCAGGACTATTTGATCGATTTTTACTCGCGTGCTACGATAAGAAAATCTTATGGAAAGTAATAGAAGGACGGTGAAACTATGAGGAGGCGATTACGTGTTCAACGTCCACGTCGCGTGATAGAAACTGAAAGCCAGAAGCTGGCCTGCTCTGTAAAGCAGGACAGATGGTGGTCTGTACCAGATCTGACGGTGGAGTACAGTGGTCATGCCGGTACAAGTGTTCCAGAGCACAGTGTTTAACGCATATTGTTGATCCACGGCACGGGAAAATCGAGATTGCACCATAGAAAAATGGAAACGTGACGCTTGCTTGGATAAATCACGATTCTTGCAAAATCAGGTCGATGATCGTGTCCGAATACGCTGTCATCTAGGTTAACCGTTTCCCGAAACACGCACAGTACAACCGACGGAGGCTGGTGGAGGTAGTATTAAGCTATGTAGGATTTTCAGCTGGGATTCCATGAGAACTATGGAAGCAATGGAAGGTCCCAAGACACATGTGGACTACGTGAACACTATTGCGGACGACCTGCCTTCTTTCACTCACGATGTCTCCACGACGGTAATGGCATCTTACAGAAGAATAGCTGCCGTGTCACAAGGCAAGAATGGTGCTGAAGTGATTTGAGGAGGATGGTACGGAACTCAAGATGTCTCAAATTCGCCTAATCCGAATCAAAATGAATGCAACTGTTCCCCTATTCGAAGCAAGCTCCTAGCCCATAATACACCCACCACTAATGTACGGAATCGTGAGACATCTGCGCAGACATAGTGCCACATACGTATTAAACCTGCCAGATCAGCAACCGACATGACGTGGTCGGATCTCAGTGAAATTTCACACACGTAGACATTATCAGAGGGTCTGTAAGCGATTAGAGTGGAAATTCTCTGTGAGAGGTGCAGTGGCCACCAGAGTGCATTTGAGCTGTTTATTTTTAGTGTTATTACAAGGCCTAGTACGGTATGTAAGGTGCATGAAAAGCCTCATATGTTGTGTGATTCTTCCGAAGAACATGGAGAGGTCGCGCACTTGTATGAATTCGCATTATCAGCATCTGATGCAGTATGAAAGGGAATCACCCTGCTTCGCCATTTCGTCGGCTGGACGAATGGTGCAATATAAGGATTTGTGGGGCATTCCAATGTGACAGTGGCCCGTTGTCAGACTGCATGGGAACTTGAGGTCCTACATACTCGCCGTTGTTTTCGGCCGACCGTGTCTGACCACCACAAGTGAAGTATGCTGTATTGCGTGCCAAGCACATCGTCACGTCGTAAGCATTTCAGATCTGCTCCTGCCATCCGAGAACATCGAATGGACTCACTGCAACGTTGTGCGTCTCCCTGCTGAATCGCTGTTCCGCACTACAACGGATAAGCATTTTCAATGAATATGATGGTGACCTTGGGAAAGGTCCTACTCCTTCAATATTTTGAAGGGGCACAGCGGTGTTACTGCTGGCGTCATGGTGTTTCTAGTTATTTGGTATGACTAGGTCACGGCTGGTAATGATTGACGGAACTCTGACGGCACAACAGTATCTTTCGGACACTCCCTGTCCTCATGTACTACCTCTTATACGACATAATCGTTGTACCATTTGTCAACAGGACAAACTTCATCGACAAATGGCACGTGTCTCTATGATTATCTGCATGATGTAGAGGTACTTTCGTGACCAAAAAGATCCTCAGATTCTTTCCCGGCAGTTCCTGGGCGGGACAAGCTCTGACGGCAGTTAAGTATCAGTGTCAGTATACAGAATATCAAGGACCACTTACAAGAGTTACCGGCCGGTTTGCCACACGACGGTATACAACGGCTTGATCACACCCTTCGTAAAACTAATCAGTGCAGCACCCAGTCCAGAGGGTGTGCAACTTCGTACTAATAAATGGGTTCTTACTCCCCAGTTCTTTGTAAATTTGACTCGATTTCATAATCCTAGCGATGACGTCACATATCGTCTCAAACTGTCAAATTTCATTTCGTTTCCACCTCACTTTCTGTGAGACTTACGCTTTTTTCTCAGATAGCGGATGTACTTTTTCACCTACGCCAATATCCGTTATTGTTAAAGCGCCGCTACCGGGACGGAGAGGTGCGCCGGCCCTGGATTGAAACCGCAAGGCGGATTAACGACGACGGTCGGTGAACCTGCCATACTGGACATGGTTTTCAGACGGTTTCCACATATAACAAGGTGAATACCGTTGTGGCACACAAGCTTAGCCTCTGTTACACGATTCGCAAACGTTTAGAAAACTTTCAAATGAGGAACACAGCGCGCGAACTGCTTGGCTCCCATATTCTGTTTCTGTGGATAACGGGGTGGCTACAGGAAGGACATCCAGATAGCCCTTAAATTAACAATTAAAAGCCCTTAATAATCATCCTCACGCTGTGCCGATGTGGAACAAAGGCACACGGAAAAGGAAAAGAAGTAGTGTGTGAACTTAATCAAAAAAGAGTTTCTGGCCAGTACCACTCTAAATTTTACAGTCGCTTTACTTCTAACGTCCTGTGTTGATTTGACATGTACGTAGTAGGAAGTCATCGTCCACGATAGGTTCAAGTTGAAGAAATGGCTAAAATGAGTAAAATAAATTACAAATATTCAAATCTGAAGAACAAAAAGATTTTAAAAACTTCTCAACTTAGTAGCCAGTGAAAAAAATCCAAGAGTCCTCCCTCGGGCATGGGTGTGTGTGTGTGTTTGACCTTAGGCTAACTTAGATTAAGTGGTGTGTAAGCTTATGGACTGATGACCATTGCAGTTACGTCCCATAAGATTTCACACACATTTGAACACTTTTTTTTGAAAAAAATCCAAGATCTCTTGCGGCCTCTTACCTGAATATACAGTGACGGCCACCATAATCCTTTACTTCATAATATACTGTTGTTGTCGAAATGTCTCATTATTGTGGGCCATGGATTCTGCTTAATTCCACGGCACCTGTTAACGTTTGTTCCTCCCAAAGCTTCCGATGTTCTAGACCAATGGTTCATCTAATGACGGGTAACAAATTTTCTGAAATGTATCAAGTAGTTTACTGAAGAAGATGAAGTTTTGTAACAAATCACTTACTTAATAAGAGAGCGGAAAAAAATTCCATTAAAAACTATGAGATTGAAAGTGCCAATAACCTAGTTAACCACAATCTGGTTGGCAACATAAAACAGATAATACCGTATGTTGTCATCTCTTTCTGCCAAGAATATAACCTGTAACGTTTGAAACGTCCCCTTTGAACAATTTATATATGACTGTGCTTAAACTGACACACAATATTTTGTTAGCGCAACGCAATCTGACTTTCAAAATTCCCTACAAAAGAATGGCCCTGACTAACATTAAACTATACCTTTCACAAATCACTTACCTCACAAAAATCTTCGCTGCTCAAGCTACTGCAATACAGCGAGCGCCACTACTGCCAGCTAAATAAAAGATTCAAACTATGGAAGGCACTAACTACTGATAGGGATAGTTAGCAAATGAAAGATATTAATAGAGAACAAACAATGTATTTACCTTGATATCATCATATATAAATATAGCAGTTCATGACAAATTACAAAACTCCGCCATCTCTCTCCCCACATCCACCACTGCTGGCGGCTCACCTCCAACTGCGCAACGCTACGCGCTGTTCACATCCAGCTGCCTAACACTACAATGGCGAGAATTACAACAATGCAAAGCAGCCACAGACTGCACACAGCACAGCCAGTGATTTTCATATTGAGCGCTACGTAACGTTGCCAATAAGAAAACATAAACAGCCTACTTACACGTTCTTCAAGAAATTGACTGGAAATGGAACCGTCTGGTGAGACAGAGAGGTGCGGAAGCCTAAAGGAAGCCTTGGTGCAATTTGTTCTGCCAGTCTCCTCAGTGTATTCTTGAATTCTCTATAACATAAGTATTGACAGTACTTGCAACGGATAATTCCAGCTGTAAAAATTAATTGACTATGGGATCTCACAGCGGATGAACAAAAAATGGCTCTGAGCACTATGGGACTTAACTCATAAGGTCATCAGTCCCATTGGACTTAGAACTACTTAAACCTAACTAACCTAAGGACATCACACACATCCATGCCCTATACAGGATTCGAACCTGCGACCGTAGCGGTCGCGCGGTTCCACGCTGAAGCGCCTAGAACCGCTCGGCCTCTCCGGCCTGGGCGAATGAACAACACTCTGAGTTAGAAGCAAGAGTCGATCAACTGCACACCTGAAAAGTCTTCTATACTGTTAAGTATTACATATCTGCATCTTTGGGCGTCAAGACTATTCTTTTAATGACACACGTGTAACAAATAACCTGGAGCCAATAATCACCTAACTGCGTTCCTTCCACTAGCTATCGGTGACTGTCGCAGTGCGATGGCTGGATTATACCACTTAAAGCGCTCACGGATGCGTTAAACAGACATTCTTCCCGCATACAAGTCATGAATGAAAAGGGAGGACACTGTAATATGTGGTACATTCGTAAATATCCTCCGTAATGCATTGAACAGCACTGAACAGTAGTTTACGTTGTACGGCTGAGGATGTGGAATATGCCTCTATAATGATATTACAAACTGATGCTGCATGCATCTGTAAAGAGAGCATTCTTCAGTTTATTCATGGTCCGCCTGTGAGATTTACAACAACACAATAAACGGACTTTCTTTGCACTACCTTGAGCGATAACTTAACGCTGGACGTCTGAAATATAGGACTCTCTGAATCTCCAGTACACTACTTGTCGGAATTCTCCAATTCAGGATGCACATAAGTTATGCAGGCAAATCTTGTTATCACATGAATATGGTATCTGTTCTTTCGGACATGTCCGAAAGAACAGATACCATCTTTCATAGATAAGACTTACAGGCCAATTATCTTCTTCAGTGCGGATGCACTCACATCGATCAAACTCTTACGGGAATCAGGAAATTGACTGCCGCGAGTAGTCCCTGGTGGCCATCAGGAGCGCGATCGTCTTGTGAAGGTACCAGTCACGTACAGTGGCGACATTCCTGTCAAGTCTTTCTGCAGTATCGCAGAAGGTACATCAACCTTCTCGTAGCCCTATTACACGATCTCCTTAAAACTCACTGAGGTGTTGATAACGACGTTTTTGTCGTCTTAAAGGCATTATTGACTGACATCAGTGCCCCACGTCCTATCTCAAAGGTAAATCATTTTCGCGACCGGTACATTGTATATTGAAAGCAAACATGAATTTATTTATTTATTTTTTTTTCATAGGAGTGCTACTAGCGGGACTGTTATCCGACTGGTGCCAAATTTGAATATACATAATTTTTCAGATATAGAAACACGGTTGTGGTCTTTCGTTTATGCCTCACAACTATTTCATGATGTTCCAAATTTTTCTGTCATTGTATTTGTGAGTACTTCTCTTAAAAAATTAATTTCTTTGCGTACAGACAGCGTGGATCAGTTTACTGTTATATGATGAAACGAAGTTAAAAAAAATAATGACGGCGCTGTAACTTCGAATAGAAGAAAACATTGTGTTCGCTCAAGGTGGAACCTATCCTAAGGATTTTTGTTAGTAGGAAAAAACAACCAGGAAACGGAGCTTTAATCATATGTTGATAACAGTAGAATAGAGTGTAGAAGGGGACCGTATGAGGTCACTCTTTTTAGAACGGAAGGGCAAACGTATCTTATAATAAATGAGTCTGCGCAGTGTTCGTCGTTGTCTGTGAATGATGTAAGTAGGGAGTAACTCTTTTTTAAATGGGTACAACAGTTCCGATTTCTGGGGAAACCTTAGTCTTGATTTACAGTAACTGATAACTTGTCCCATTCCATTTTCCTCTTTTGTCGATTATGTATAAATTCGGGCCATTTCTGTTTTCACCACATGTTATGCTTTTCGCTGAGTGTGTGTTAACTTCGGTGCCTCAAACCAACAGACGGAACTTGTACAGTAATTATGTAATTATATCCTAGCCAATAAAGAGTCATTCACTCCGGTGTCAACCTTAGTTACGATCTCTCTTCTCTGTTAGTTGGTTGGTTGGTTGATTTAGCGGAGGGGACCAGACAGTGAGGTCTAGGACTATGGAAAGATGGGGAAGGAAGTCGCTCGTGCTCTTTCAAAGGAACCATCCTGTCATTTGCTTGAAGCGATTTAGGGAAATCACGGATACCTCAATCCGGGTGGACGGACGAGGGGTTGAACAGTCGTCCTCCCGAATGCGAGTCCAATGTGCTAACCACTGCGCCACCTCGCTTGGTCTCTCTTCTCTGTGCAATTTAAGATGGGTAGAAATTTACCAATCTTGTCCATTCTGCAGGCTGCTAGATCAAAAAAATTTTGCAAACTTATATCTACTGTTAGTTGTTTCAGATCCTGGAAAAAGACGTGTACGAAACAGGAAAGGATGGAAAGGTTTTCGTCGCCGTAATTGGGGGAATAAAACTCCTCGCTTACGACTTTTGATCATCTAACGTTTGTTAATTAGAGATGGGAAAACTCTTTCATCTCATGGGGTAAGTTCCCTGGTGAACGGTCCTTTTCACGAGCCGTTAATTTTTACTCGATCGTCTTCCGCTTAATATTCAACTACATAATATTGTCTTGGTTAAAAACGGTCAAAATGGTAAACCAGAAGTAGTGCACCCAATCACTTGAGCGTATAAGTATCTGATCTAGGGGGTGGCTGGAGACGGGGATGGGGATGAAACTCAAACTAGTGTTGCGGCGAACGGCAAAATAGTGTTGGGATTTCACGACAAATAGTTCTTTTTGCTATATTCATTACATGTTCCGAGGTACTTCGAACTAATACTGAACTGAAACCTCTGCCTGTATGGCGTGACGAAAAGCGTGTTCTGCTTGTGAATATAAGTTTCCTCTAGAGAGGAGGGCGCGCTGCCACCCTTCCCCCAACGCTAAATACGTCCATGCCTATAACATCTACATTTTAGAATACGGGATAAAATAATATCAGATTTTTAATTAAAATTAATAAAGTGTTTATAATGAAATCAGTTTCTCTACTGATACTCTGTTCCACTGAAAAGCAAGAATACACAGGTAACAAAAAATTTTATTTTTAAAACTGAAATATCACAGGCTGGATCAGAAATTATCTAAACTGCAACGAATGTGTGATTAGAGTTGATGCACTCCCACTGCCATCTATTCCCCTCAAAGGATTACCACGTGTGGCAAAGAGGCCGAAAAGTTAAAATGGTGCAGGAAACTTTTCTCACGAACTCATTTAGTATCACCTTAAAATTTTATTTTTTAACAACACGTAGAAGGAACTGAAACACTGCCATCGACAAACACTATTTGTGAATACTAAAATGGAATCTGTGGACACTTCGTTTCAAAAGCACTGAGCAGGAAACTCCAGCGAATTTGGTTCAAATGGTTCAAATGGCTCTAAGCACTATGGGACTTAACATATGAGGTCATCAGTCCCCTAGACTTAGAACTACTTAAGCCTAATTAACCTAAGGACATTACACACATACATGCCCGAGGCAGTATACGAACCTGCGACCGTAGCAGCAGCGCGGTTCCGGACTGAAGCGCCTAGAACCTCTCGGCCACAGTGGCCGGCATCGAATCTGGACTTCATGAATGAAGTTCTTTCATGTAAAGCTAAAATCTTTATTCATTGTTCTTAATAAGATAACGTGGCTGACGGTGTAAACGTCAAAGACTTTGTACACGTAGGTGCCCTAACAAGTGATAGCGATGGCTTGAGGACGTCCTGTTCTGTGGCAAATGGGAGCTATAGCCGGTAGAGGGCGTTACTGATGAGGTAACATATGCGACTATCTACACAGATTTAGTAGTTTAAAAGAGTAATCTTTCATTAAAATGGTTCCATATGGCTAAATTGTGTGTGTAGCAGGAAAACATAAAATATAATACAGCAAAGTCTATACGTAAAATGTGAACAAAACGTTTACAAGCGGTGTGTGATCTATTTATAGAGAACCTCTTAGCATAAAAAAGTAAATGAAACGAGACGTGGTGTACAAATTGATTGAATGAAACAGTGACTATTTACTTAAATGTCCTGATGCTTGATAGCGTAACCAAGGACAGTCTCCTTAAGAAGAGGGTTAGCGCAGTAGTTAGTACACTAAGGCGCAGTCGTTAGGGAATTCAGCATTCCGAGATCCGCAGAGTCAAGAGAGTGCGGAGATTACCATATTTCATGCGCTACTTCTTGCCACGGAAAACGCAGTGGCCGACGGCACTCACTTAACGACCGAGAGCAGCAGCGTTTGCTTAGAGTTGTCAGTGCTGACAGACAAATAACACTGCACGAAACAAGTGTAGAAACCTATATGGGACGTACGGCGGATGTATTCTTTAGGAAACTGCGGCGAAATTGAGCATTATTAGTCTACGCCAGCAGACGACAAATGCGAATGCCTTTGCTCACAGCACGACATCGCCTCCAGCGCCTCTCCTGTGTTTTTAACAATATTGGTTGAACCCCAGAACACTGTAAAACCATGGCCTGGTCACAGGAGCCCCGTTTTCAGTAGGTGAGAGCTGATGGTAGGTTTCGAGTGTGGCGCAGACCTCACAGAACCGTGGAGTGAAGTTTTCAACAAGGCAATGTGCAAGCTGGTGGTGGCTCCATAAGATTTGGGTTTTGTCTACGTAGAATGGACTGGATCCTAGGGGCCAACTGAACAGATCATAGACTGCAAAAGATTACGTTCGGCTACTTGGAGATCATTTGCAGCCATCTGTGGGCTTCATGTTCCCAAACAACGATGGAATTTGTATAGGTGACAATGCGCCGTCTCACTGAGCCACAATCGGAAATTTGGAAATTTGTGGTAAGTTACTATGGGACCAAACTGCTGAGGTGATCGGTCCCTAGGCTCACTCACTACTTAATTTAATGTAAACTGTCTTCTGCTGAACACGACACACACACCCTTGCCCGAGGGAGGACTCGAACCTCCGACGGGGGGAGCCGCGCGAACCGTGGCAAGGCGCCCTATACCGCACGGCGGGTCACAATTGTGCGCAAATGGTGTGAAGAGCATTCTGAACAATTCGTGGGAATATTCGGCTACACGAATCACCCATCATGGGACATAATCGTGATGTCAGTTCATGCACAGCGCCCTTCACCGCAACACTGTCGCAATTGTGAACGGCTGTAGAGACAGCAAGGCTCAGTATTTCTCCAGGTGACTTCCAACGACTTGTGGAGTCCATGCCACGTCGAGCTGCTGTACTAGAGTGGGCAAGATAAATCCGACAATATGTTAAGAGATGTCACGTGAGTTATGTCACCTCAGTGTATCTGGATAGCAAGAATTTTCTGGATCACTGACTAAATCTGTGTTCTGTTGGATGATGTGTTTTATCGTAGCAAGCATAGTTTCTTTTAGTAGAAATCTTAATGGCATCGGCAATGAGCGTTGTACGTGAGTACCACATACCATACGTTAGATTTTTCCGGGAATGTTAATAAAATCTAGATGTATGTTTACCTAATAACAAACCACGGCTTCTGCACTGAAGATCACTACCAAGGGCCGCGCGGAGTGGCCGTGTGGTTTAGGGAGCCATGTCGCGGACTGCGTGGACCTCCCGTCGGAGACTCGAGTACTTCCTTGGGCATGGTGTGTCTGTTGTTCTTAGCATAAGTTAATTTAAGTATTGTGTAAGTCTAGGGACCGATGGCCTGAGCAGTTTGGTTCCTTAGAAATTCACACACATTTGTACATTTTTGAACACCACCAAGGAAACAGCAGTGTAATTGTGGACCACAGTAAGACATTTTGAATTGTCCGTTTAATGTGACTGATCTCCAGCTGTATGATAAAGACGTATAGCAAATTTATATGTCAAGTCACAAGGTCGGATATAAACAATGTTACTGATAACCACCTTATAGGTTTTATAAACGTTTACTCCTTCTTTGTCTAAAGAACTTGGTATTGTCAGACAGGATACTACAATATAAAGAAATTTCAAGTGTTTAGATATATTGAACAACAACGAACAGTATTTACAGTTTGCTCCACTCTACTCTATGCCAATATCATCAATGTAGTGTCAGTTAACGAATAAGTTACAGAAGAGCTGTTTTATGGCTTTTAATAACGTTCTGCAGTTTGTCTACTAGGGATAATAAGAATACCTGAAAATTGCCTGGTGCGCAGGGAAGGCTTACAGACATGCAAGACTGAAAAGAGCTTATACACCGTCATGGCTGCATACAGTGTTAATAATCTATATGTAAACTATGTGGAGATTCTTAGCACTAACTCCGACAAAGATGATGCAAGTGTTATACAGAACAGCTTCATTAAAGCAGGAGAAACATATGGCTGTCAATTGAGGACATTTTCATCCACAGTACTATCAAATATAGATACTGCCAAATAAGTGCTGGTTGCTTCCAACAATGTTATTCCACAAGCATTATGGAAAAGAATAAATGTGGCGCACAAACTAAAGACATTTACCATTAAAGAAATTACACCTTTATGTGCAGTTCATTATTATGCATACGAAAAAGAAAGCTGGAAATGGAAAAAATCGAAGTCAGAAAACGAAAACAGGAGTTTATAGCTAAAAAACTAGCATAAAGGGAAAATATAAATAGCAATTGAAAAAAAAATGAAGCTACTACAGCTCTGCAAGCAAGGCTTCCATATGGCATTAGACACAGTGTGTGGAAAAATGTGACTAAGACTGGGGAGTATAAGATATTAACATCTACTGTAAATAGAAATGTTAAATGGCTATATGTTGAATTTACTGGGCGAAAATGATGGATTGAAGTATTTTACTAGATTAAAGGACATCTGTTTATAAAGCTCCATATCCACCTGGATCTGCTTAAAAAGAATGATTAAATGATATCCAAATCTGATGGTCTGGATGTTGTACACCTAGTAATAGAAGAACCATATGCACAGCTTACAACCAATGGAATGACCACATTTAATGTCCAGTCATTTTAAAAAGTTGTGAACTTAAATTCCTATAGGAAGTTCCGTGAGAATGTGGAGCAGAAGAATTGCTGGCGATCACCCAGATAGCTGTGAAATGTTTCAATAACGGTAAAATTAAACTACCGAATTCTCTAGGCTAGCAGATTTGCTGGATGGACAACAGCTAATTGTTAAAGCAAAAAAGAGATAGTTTACAGGGTAAAAGTCAGATATGTATTGGAAGTTGGAAACATACCTTCTTTAAAAGTAAGGTAGACATCATTAAAACTATACCAGACATGTGTGTATATGCACCTTTAGATGTTAATACATATTTTGTAGAAGAATATTTATGTTTTGTATTTTCTATAATGCCAAAATTCCTAAAAGCAAATCTCCTATTTACGAACTTCTA